>NC_057810.1:578843852-578886352 GCF_018294505.1 Triticum aestivum | reverse complement strand
CAACACCACATGCCATGCATCCAATCGGCTCTACCTCCTCAAAGGCTTAAACAAAACTCCATACGAGATACTTACCGGCAACAAGCCCAACCTAAAGTACTTCCAGGTGTTCAGTTGTAAGTGTTTCATTCTCAATAAAGGTGTTTGTTTGTCTAAATTTGAACACAGAGCTCAAGAGGGCATATTTGTTTGTTATGCTACAAACTCTCATGCTTACCGTGTCCTCAAAAAGTCCACCGGACTCATTGAGAGACGTGTAACATGGAGTTTGATGAAAATAATGGCTCCCAGGTGGAGCAAAGTGGTCTTTGTGATGTAGGTGATGAAATTCCTCCTCAAGCCATAAGAATAATGGGGATTGGTCAAATACTACCCAGTGAGGAACCCCTTGTGGCTGAAGGAGAAGGACAATGCTCTACTCAAGTGGAGCCATCACCGACGCTAGACGCACACGCTTCCAAAGAAAAAAGTGAAGGCTCTCAACCCAATGAGCAAGATCAAGGGCAATATCAACCTCATGAAGATGGTGATGCACCAAATGGTGCCCAAGATCAATTTCATACCTTCAAGCAAGCTCAAGATCAAGAGGTGACTCAAGATCAAGAGCAAGCTCAAGACGGTGCTCAAGATGAACAAGTTGATGATCCTCAAATACCTATTGAGGAACTTTTGGAGCGCCATGCTGCCAAAGTGGCTTCCAAGATCGAGCGTCAACAACATGTCATGGAGAATGTGCTTGGAAGCTTGAGAAAAGGGTTAACTACTCGTAAACAATTGTCAAAATTTTGTAAGCATCACGCATTTGTTTCGTGTGTTGAACCCCAAAAGGTACATGAGGCACTCATTGATGAGCATTGGCTTGAAGCCATGCCTGATGAACTCAACAACCTCGAGCACAATCAAGTGTGGGAATTAGTGCCAAGGCCAATGGAGAATCACAATGTCATTGGGACCAAGTGGATCTTCAAGAACAAGCAAGAAGCAAATGGTGTGGTTGTGAGAAACAAGGCAAGATTGGTGGCACAAGGCTACTCCCAAGTAGAGGGTATCGACTATGGTGAAACCTTTTCCCCCCATTGCTCGTCTTGAATCAATTGTCATGTTGCTTGCATATGCATCTCATCATGATTTCAAATTACAATGGATGTGGGAATTGAATTTCGTAATGGTCCTTTGAATGAGTTGGTATACATGAAACAACCCCCAGGATTTGAGGATCCAAAGCTCCCCAATCATGTATAAAATCTCAAGAAGGTGCTCTATGGCCTTAAACAAGCCCCACATGCGTGGTATGAGCACCTTACCGAGTTGTTGCAAGATCATGGGTTTGAAATTGGGAAAATTGATCCCACTCTTTTTACTAACAGGGTCAATGGGGATTTGTTCATATGACAACTATATGTTGATGATATTATTATTGGTTCTCCTCATAAATCTTTTAATGATTAGTTTGCCGCACTAATGATTGAGAAGTTTGACATGTCTATGATGGGGGAGTTGAAGTTCTTTCTCGGGTTCAAAGTCAAGCAAAGGGGAGAAGGAACGTTCATCAACCAAGCCAAGTATACCCAAGACATGCTCAAGGGATTCAAGCTTTATGATTTCAAGCTAGGCAAGTTTCCCATGCCCACCATATGCATGCTTGAGAGTGATCCAAATGGTAAAGCGATGGATCAAAAGGTATATCACTCCATGATTGGATCCTTGTTTTACCTTTGTGCATCAAGACCCGATATCATGTTGAGTGTGGGAATTTGTGCACGGTTTCACGCCGCACCTATGGAAAGCCACTATGTGGCAGTCAAGCAAACATTTTGATATTTGCCTCATTCCCAAAACATTGGCTTCTGGTACCCCAAAGGAGCAAGATTTGATCTCATGGGTTATTCGGACTCGGATTGGGCGGGAGATTGTGTGGAGAGGAAGTCAACTTCCGGAGGGTGTTGATACGTCCGTTTTGCATCATGTTTTCCTACTTTTATTTATATTATTTTTATACATAATACTATTTTTTGGACTAATTCTAATGCTCTTTCTCTCATAATATGCAAGGTTTACACAAAGAGGGAGAATAACCGCAGCTGGAATTCTGGACGTGAAAAAGCTACGCCAGAGTCACCTATTTTGCACATCTCCGAATGAGCTGAAAATTTATGGAGAATTGTTTTGGAATATATGAAAAATACTGGAGCAAATAACTACCGAAGGAGGCCCACCAGGTGGGCACAACCCACCTGGGCATGCCCTGGTGGATTGTGCTCTCCTCGTCCCACCATTGATGCCCATCTTCTCGTATATAGGTCATTTTGACCTAGAAAAAATCAGGAGAGGACTTTTAGGATGAAGCGCCGCCATCTCGTGGTGAAACTTGGGCAAGAGAACTTTTGCGCTCCGGTGGAGCGATTTCGTCGGGGACTTCCCTCTCGGAGGGGGAAATCATCGTCATCATCATCACCAACCACTCTCCCATCTTTGGGAGGGCCATCTCCATCAACATCTTCAACATCACCATCTCCTCTCCAACCCTAGTTCATATCATGTTCAATCGTTGTATCGGAACCTTAGATTGGTACTTGTGGGTGACTAGTAGTGTTGATTACATCTTGTAGTTGATTACTATATGATTTATTTGGTGGAAGATTATATGGTCAGATCCATTATCCTATTTAATACACCTCTGATTTTGAGCATGATTATCATTTGTGAGTAGTTAATTTTGGTCTTGAGGTCATGGGAGAAGTCATGTTGCAAGTAATCATGTGAACTTTATATGTGTTCGATATTTCGATGATATGTATGTTGTGATTCCCTTAGTGGTGTCATGTGAACGTCGACTACATGGCACTTCACCATATTTGGGCCTAAGGGAATGCATTGTGGAGTAGTTATTAGATTTTGGGTTGCTAGAGTGACATAAGCTTAAACCCTAGTTTATGCACTACTTCGTAAGGGACCGATTTGGATCCAAAAGTTTAATTCTATGGTTAGATTTTATCTTAATACTTTTCTCATAGTTGCGAATGCTTGCGAGGGGGTTAATCATAAGTAGGATGTTTGTTCTAGTAAGAACATCACCTAAGCACCGGTCCACCCACATATCAAATTATCAAAGTAGCGATCATGAATCAAACTTATATGACGAAAGTGACTAGATGAAATTCCCGTGTACCCTGAAGAATGATTTGCTTATCATAAGAGACTATTTTGGCATGTCCTTTGCCACAAAAGGATTGGGATACCTTGCTGCAGTTTATTTACTGTTATCGTTACTTGCTCATTACAAATTATCTTGCTATCAACCTATCTAATACCAACAATTTTAGTGCTTGCAGAAAATACCTTGCTGAAAACCACTTGTCATTTCCTTCTGCTCCTCGTTGGGTTCGACACTCTTACTTATTGAAAGGTCTAGGATTGATCCCCTATACTTTTGGATCATCAAGTCTCTTTTCTGGCGCCTTTGTCGGGGAGTTAAGTGCTCTTGGTAAGTGGAAATTCGTAAGGAAAAATTATTACTGCGTCCTGAAATTTATTGTTACTTGTTACTATGGAGAATCATACTTTGAGGGGTTTGTCCGGGTTACCTTCACCTCGTCCGGAACCACAATTAGTTGCCTCTCACCCTACTGCACCTACTGAAAATATTGGTTGTGAAATTCCTTCGGGTATGATAGAACCACTGCTAGCTAATCCTTATGCAGGAGATGGAACTGAACATCCTAATATGCATTTGATATATGTGGATTATTTGAGCTTGCAGGTTTATCCGGAGATGAAGCTAAGAAGAAGCTTTTCCCTTTATCTTTTAAGGAAAAAGCATTGGCATGGTATAGGCTATGCGATGATATTAGATCTTGGAATTGGAATTAGTTGAAATTGCAATTTCACCAAAAAAATTATCCTATGCATCTAGTTCATTGTGATCGGAATTATATATGTAATTTTTTGGCCTCGTAAAGGAGAAAGTATCGCTCTAGATTGGGCGATGCTTAAGTCAATGTTATATTCATGCTCCAATCATGAGCTCTCGAGAGAAAATATCATTCAAAATTTTTATGCTCGGCTTTCTCGTGATGATCATTCCATACTTGATACTTCTTTATTGGTTCTTTATGAAGAAGACTATTGAATTCACGTGTGATCTTTTAGAAAGAATTAACCGCAACTCTGAAGATCGAGAACTCGACAACGGTAAAGAGTCAGGTATTAAGCTTGAGTTTGATTGTGTTAAATTCTTTATGAATACCGATGCTTTTCACAAGTTTAGCACTAAATATGGACTTGACTCTGAGATACTAGCTGCTTTTTGTGAATCTTTTGCTACTGATGTTGATCTCCCTAAGGAGAGGTGGTTTAATTGTCACCCCCCTATTAAAGAAGAAACCAAAGAACAAGTCATAGTTAAAGATGAAAATATTATTTACAATGTTGATCAAGTTGTACCTATTGCTTATATTGAAATGGACTTGGGATTGTTCGAGATGTTGAAGTCTTGTGTGGGAAAATAAAATACCCTACTGATTTTCTTGTTCTTGGTTCCCCACAAGAAGATTTTGTGCCATTATCTTTGGTAGACCTTTCTTGAACACTGTCAATGCAACTATAGATTGCCATAAACAAACCGTCGATGTTAGCTTTGGTGATAGGTCGCATGAATTTAATTTTTCCAAGTTAAATAGACAACCTCATAAGAAAGAGTTACCTAGTAAGGATGAAATAATTAGTCTTTCTTCTATTGTTGTGCCTCCCACTGATCCACTAGAACAATATTTTCTAGACCATGAAAATGATATGCATATGCATGAAAGAAATGAATTAGATAAGATTTTCTTTGAACAACGCCCCTACTAAAACACAATTTTCCTATTGAAACTCTAGGAGGTCCTCCTCCGCCTAAAGGTGATCCCATGTTTGAACTTAAACAATTGGATGACACTTTGAAATATGCTTATCTTGATGAGAACAAGATATATCATGTTATTATTAGTGCTAACCTTTCAGAACATGAAGAAGAAAGCTTATTGAAAATTCTGAAGAAGTATCGTGCTGCTATTGGATATACTCTTGATGATCTTAAGGGATTTAGTCCCACTCTCTGTGAGCACAAGATTAATATGGAACCTGATGCTAAACCCGTTGTTGATCATCAACAATGTTTGAATCCTAAGATGAAAGAAGTGGTAGGAACTGAAATATTAAAGATTTTGGAAGCAGATATAATCTATCCCATAGCTGATAGTAGATGGGTATGTCTCGTTCACTGTGTCCCTAAGAAAGGAGGTATTATTGTTGTTCCTAATGATAAAAATGAACTTATTCCACAAAGAATTCTTACTAGCTATAGAATGATTATTGATTTTAGAAATTAAATAAAGCAACTAGAAAAGATCATTATCGTTTAACTTTTATTGATCAAATGCTAGAAATATTATCTAAGCACACACACTTTTGTTTTCTTGATGGATATTCTGGTTTTTCTCAAATACCTGTTTCACAACATGATCAAGAGAAAACCACTTTTACTTGCCCTTTTGGAACCTATGCTTATAGACGTATGCCTTTTGGTTTATGTAATGCACCGGCTGCCTTTCATACATGCATGGTTGTTATATTCTCTAATTTTTGTGAAAAGATTGTTGAGCTTTTCATGGATGATTTTTCTTTTTATGGATCTTCGTTTGATGATTGCTTAAACAACCTTGATCGAGTTTTGCAGAGATGTGAGCAAACTAATCTTGTCTTGAATTTGGAGAAGTGCCACTTTATGGTTAATGAAGGTATTGTCTTGGGGCATAAAACTTCTGAACGAGGTATTGAGGTGGATAAAGCTAAAGTTGATGCAATTGAGAAAATACCATGTCCTAAAGATATTAAAGGTATTCGTAGTTTCCTCGGTCATGCTGGTTTCCATAGGAGGTTTATTAAAGACTTCTCTAAAATTTCTAGGCCTCTTACAAATCTTTTACAAAAGGATGTTCCATTTGTTTTTTATGACGATTGTGTGGAAGCCTTTGAAACACTTAAGAAAGCCTTAACTTCTGCACCTATTGTTCAACCATCTAATTCGAGCGTGCCTTTTGAAATTATGTCTGATGCTAGTGATTATATTGTTGGTGTTGTCCTAGGACAAATAGTTGGTAAGAAATTAAATGTTATCTATTAAGCTAGTAAAACTCTAGATAGTGCTCAAAGAAATTATGCTACTACTAAAAAAGAATTTTTAGCAGTTGTGTTTGCTTGTGACAAATTCAGATCTTACATTGTTGATTCCAAAGTAATATTTCACACTAATCATGCTTCTATTAAATACCTTATGGAAAATAAAGATGCTAAACCTAGACTTGTTAGGTGGTTTCTCTTGCTACAAGAATTTGATTTACATATTACTGATAAAAAAGGAGCTAATAACCCAGTAGCTGATAACTTGTCTAGCTTAGAGAATATCCTTGATGACCCACTACCTATTGATGATAGCTTTCCTGACAAACAACTAGCTGCAATAAATGTATCTCATAACACTCCCTGGTATGCTGGCTATACTAATTATATTGTTGCTACATACATACCACCTAGTTTCACATACCAACAAAATAAAAATAATTCGTTTATGGTTTAAAACATTACTTTTGGGATGACCGACATCTTTATAAAGAAGGAGCGGATGGTATTATTAGAGGTTGTGTACCTGAGCATGAACAGGAACATATCCTATGGAAATGTCATTCCGAAGCTTATGGAGTACATCATGCGGGAGATAGAACTACTCACAAGGTTGCAAACTAGTTTTTATTGGCCTAGTCTCTTCAAAGATGCCCGTAAGTTTGTTTATCTAGTGATGAATGTCAACGAATTGGTAATATCGGTAAGCGTCAAGAAATTCCTATGAAATATTCACTTGTTGTTGAACCATTTGATGTTTGGGGATTTGATTATACGGGACATTTTCCTTCCTCTAATGGGTATACACAAATTTTGGTTGATGTTGATTATGCTACCAAGTGGGTAGAAACTATTCCAACCAATAGTGTTGATCATAACACTTCCATTAAGATGCTTAAAGAAGTTATTTTCCCAAGGATTGGAGTCCCTAGATATTTAATGATTGATGGTGGTTCACACTTTATTCATTGTGCTTTCCGTAAAATGCGATGTTAATCATAGAATTACATCAACCTATCATCCTCAATCTAGTGGTCAAGTTCAACCTAGCAAAAGAGAAATAAAACTAATATTACAAAAAACTGTTAATAGGTCTCGAAAGAATTGGTCTGGAAAACTAGATGATGCACTTTGGGCCTACAGAACAACATATAAAAATCCTTAGGGTATGTCTTCCTATAAAATGGTTTATGGAAAAGCTTGTCATTTGCCTCTAGAGTTAGAACATAAAGCTTATTGGGCAATTAAATAACTCAACTATGATTTCAAACTTGCCGGTCAAAAGAGGTTATTTGATATTAGCTCATTAGACGAATGGAGAACCCAAGCTATGAAGACGTCAAACTATTTAAAGAAAAAGTTAAAAGATGGCATGACAAAAGAATCCAAAAGCGGGAATTCAAAGTTGGAGAATATGTTCTTTTGTACAATTCTCGTTTTAGATTCTTTGTAGGAAAACTTCTCTCTAAATGGGAAGGACCATATATTATCGAAGAGTTTTATCGCTATGGAGCTATCAAAATAAATAATGACGAAGGTATAAATCTGAAGGTGGTCAATGGGAAAATAATTAAACACTATATCTCAGGTATGCCTATTAATGTTGAAAGCAATATTATTCAAACCATGACACCGGAGGAACACATAAAATAAACCTTCCGGAACACTCTAGAATCGTGAAAAAAGAGGAGGTACGTGATACGTTAAGTAAATGAACTCCAAAAAATCCACAAATATATTTTTGTCAGTTTTGTAATGTTACAAAAATAGGAAAAATAAGAAACAACCAGGAAGGCAATCGAGGAGGGCACAAGACACCGGGGCGCGCCTGGCATGCCTGGCGGCCCCAGGTGGGTTGTCCCCACCTTAGTAACCTTCCCGGTTCCTTTTTCCTCCTGTTTTCTTGTTTCCCAAGATAAAAAATCTTTATATACTCCCCGAACTTATTACCATGATATCGTGAAGAAATCTTCTGTTCTTCTTTCTTGTTGTTTTCTAACAGATCTAGATCGGCATGGCCGCTTCGAGCTCCTCCAAGGAAAAGTTCTTCAAGAACATCATCAACTTGTAATTGCGGGAGGTGATGCAACACCCTCAAGCCATTGAGATGCGTGAGGGGGTGCTCCACTTCCAGGACGGCCAGGGGCCCAAGAGGACGGGAACCATGGAGGCTAGGCTCGAAGCTATGGAGCAATAAGTCTTCGAGTGCAAGGGGATGGTGGAGCGCGGACTCGATGCCAATCACCTCATGATTACGAATTTTTCCCGTGATATCAAGGTGGACGGACAATCCATGAAGGACGTCGTCTTCACCCTCAACAAGCAAATCAACTTTCCGCAAAGCCAAATCTATGATCTCCAAAACCAAGTCTTTGAATATGGGGCAAGGTTTAAAGGTATGAGTTTGGCTATCGGCTGCAGGACTCGCGGGACTCGTTTTTCCTCTTATGATGGTGATGCATTGCCATGGAAACCATAGGATTAGATCACTACTACCTCATCACCACCGCCGCCTTCTTCATCACCAAAGGAGACTTGAGTTATTGGTATGGGCACTCCCCTTGGCTTGTGCAAAGCTTGGGGGATGTCCCGGTATCGTATAACCACCAATACTTTGCTTTTATTTATCTTAGTTTGATCTTTAGTTATCCAATGATTTAGTTGAATAAAAGCTTAGTTTGATCCGTTGTTTTCGAGTGCTTGCTTAGTGATCTACCTATCTATGTAATCGTGTGCGATATATATAATAAATAGTAGTTTGAGTTTTGCTTCTTTACCTTTTTGTTTCAATAAAAAGAAAGGAAAATAAATGAAAAAGATCATATGTTAATCTTATGGTAAGTAATGACATCACATAAGGAAAATTATAAGTGGTAAATTTTATTGGAGATTGAAAACATAACATTGGTCAATGATGCAATTCATGAAACAGTTAATAAGGGAAGAGAAGATTCACATGCAAATAAACTATCTTGGACATCTTCTATGATTGTGAGCCCCCATTAAATATTATGTGTCAAAATTGTTGACGTTGGACAAGGAAGACAACGTAATGATTTATGTTTATTCATATTCACACAGAAGTCATATTGTTATAGATCCTTCAACATGTGGTCCTTGCTCAATATCTTTGCTAGCCAAAAACTCCGCACTAAGTAGAGATACTATTTGTGCATCCAAAAACCATTAAACCAAAATCTTATTTTGAGAGTCCACCATACCTACCTATGGATTGAGTAAGATCGTTCAAGTAAGTTGTCATCGGTGCAATAAGGCAATAAAAATTGCTTCTAAATGTGGTGGATCATTTAGTGTAATAGAAAATTGAGCGTTGTACGAACTTATGATGGCATTGTAATAAAAGTGATGGACTTCATAATAAAGGTTGCTATCATAAGGGGCAATATAACATGATGTTCTTTTGCATTAAGGTATATGGCATAGAAACAAAAAAGCTGCATGGCAACCTCTGCTTCCCTCTGCGAAGGGCCTATCTTTTACTTTTATGCATTTACTTTTATGTAAGAGTCAAAGTACTCTTCCCTATTCCTTTTTATTTTATCTTTTTGCAAGCATCATGTGGTGAGGAAATATCTAGGTACATATATCTAGTTGGATATGAGTGGGCATGAGTTATTATTGTTGACATCACCCTTGAGGTGAATATGTTCGGAGGCGAAACTATAAGCCCCTATCTTTGTATGTGTCCGGTTGAAACTTTTTGATCATGATTATGCTGTGAGTGTTAGCAATCATAGAAGGTTAAATGATGTTTGAGTATGTGGACTTTACTAAAGGCTCCGATGTGTAACCCTTCCTGAAAATATGATGAATTGTATTTGCAAAGTTGACTGAGTACATAGTTTGTTGGTTTTCAATAGAGTTTATGCTCTATACTTCAATGTTGTGATGAATTGTTACTTGTTCATGAAAAGTTATATGATGAAAGTTATGTGATAAAGTCTTATGTTGATGTTCTTTGATGTTATAATAATATGCATGATGCTTCTATGTCTGTATTTTGTTTTTATCGACACCTCTCTCTCTCTAAGCATGTGGACATGTTTTTCGATTTCGGTTTTCACTTGAGGACAAGCGAGGTCTAAGCTTGGGGTGTTGATACGTCCATTTTCATCATGTTTTCCTACTATTATTTATATTGTATTTATGCATAATAATGTTTTTTGGAGTAATTCTAATGCATTCTCTCTCATAATATGCAAGGTTTACACAAAGAGGGAGAATGTCGGCACCTGGAATTTTGGACCTAAAAAGTTACGTCAGAGTCACCTATTCTTCACATCTCCAAATGAGCTGAAAATTTACGGAGAATTGTTTTGGAATATATGAAAAATACTGGAGCAATTAACTACCGGAGGAGGCCCACCAGGTGGGCACAACTGACCTGGGCGCGCTAGACCCCCAGGTGTGCCCTGGTGGGTAGTGCCCTCCTTGGCCCACCTCCGATGACCATCTTCTGGTATATAGGTCATTTTGACCTAGAAAAAAAACAAGAGAGAACTTTTGGGATGAAGCGCCGCCGTCTCAAGGCGGAACTTGGGCATGAGCACTTTTGCCCTCCGGTGGAGCGATTCCGCCGGGGGAACTTCCCTCCCCAAGGGGGAAATCACCGTCATCATCATGACCAACAACTCTCCCATCTTTGGGAGGGCCATCTCCACCAACATCTTCAACAACACCATCTCCTATCAAACCCTAGTTCATCTCTTGTGTTCAATCTTTGTACCGGAACCTTAGATTGGTACTTGTGCGTGACTAGTAGTGTTGATTACATTGTGTAGTTTATTTGGTGGAAGATTATTTGTTCATATCCATTATGCTATTTAATACCCCTCTGATCTTGAGCATGGTTATCATTTGTGAGTAGTTACTTTTGTTCTCGTGGTCACGGGAGAAGTCATGTTGCAAGTAATCATGAGAACTTGATATGTGTTCGATATTTTGATGATATGTATGTTGTGATTCCCTTAGTGGTGTCATGTGAATGTTGACTACATGGGACTTCACCATATTTGGATCTAAGGGAATGCATTGTGGAGTAGTTATTATATTATGAGTTGCTAGAGTGACAGAAGCTAACCCTAGTTTATGTGCTACTTCATAAGGGACCGATTTGGATCCAAAAGTTTAATGCTATGGCTAGATTTTATCTTAATACTTTTCTCATAGTTGCGGATGCTTGGAAGGGGGTTAGTCATAAGTAGGAGGTTTTTTCAAGTAAGAATAACACCTAAGCACCGGTCCACCCACATATCAAATTATGAAAGGAGCTAACACGAATCAAACCAATATGATGAAAGTGACTAGATGAAATTCCCGTGTACCCTCAAGAATGCTTTGCTTATCATAAGAGACTGTTTTGGCCTGTCGTTTTCCACAAAAGGATTGGGCTACCTTGCTGCACTTTATTTACTGTTATCGTTACTTGCTCATTACAAATTATCTTGCTATCAAACTATCTGTTACGCGACAATTTTAGTGCTTGCTGAAATCACTTTTCATTTCCTTATGCTCCTTGTAGGGTTCGACACTCTTACTTATCGAAAGGACTATGATTGATCCCCTATACTTGTGGGTTATCAGGTGCCACTTCCTTGGTGGCTCTTTGGTGAGTTGGTCTTTGGATAAGCAAAATTGTGTGTCTCTCTCCTCCATCAAGGCTGAGTATGTAGCCGCCGCAACTTGTTTTACTCAATTGCTATGGATGAGGCAAACTTTAAAGGATTACGATGTCACTTGTGACAAAGTGCCTCTTATATGTGACAATGAAAGTGCTATCAACACTACAAAAAAAATACACTTCCGTGATGATACGTGTTTGTCACAGTAGGTCGCGTTTTTTGTCATGCATGTACATCCATGACGATTTTATGACAGAATCAAGATAGTCATACCTATGCTGTCGTAGAAGTGTTCCATGACATTACTAAAATTATCATCACGGAAGTGTCCACTTCAGTGACGATAAATCGCGCGTTACAGAAGTGCTTTCGTCAAGGGTGACTGGCACATGGCATCCATCGTAACGGAATGCCGTTAAGTTGTCGGGTCGGGTTTTGGATCCTATAACCCGTTAACACCCCCGACCAATGGGGATTTTCCACGTGTAAAATCATCATTGGCTGGAGGAAACATATGTCGGCTCATCATTGGGACAGATGTCATCCACTCACTGGACAAAAGGCGCCTATGATACGTCGACACGTGGCATGACCCAACAGTGGCCCATTCCTGTGAAAAGGCCGGCCCGTTTGACTTGGTCAAAAGCTGGCGGGACGGCCCATGGAAAGCCTGTTAACGGCATGTTAGCATATAGCCCATTTACAACCCGCTAACCCAAGGCCCGTTACACCCTATGCGAATTAGGCCCAGTAGCATCATCTGGGCCATCCAATATGATTCCAGCCCGTTTTCACTTCTGGCCCATGTATGGCCCATAACGTCTTTCGGCCCATATGAGGCCCTTTGTAACTCTTGGCTCATTAGCGGCCCCTGCTGAAACTGGCCCGTAATGAACAGTGTACTACTTTACACCCATTAACGGCCCGCGGTGAAACTGGCCCGTAATGAACAGTGTAACACTTTATACCCATTAATGGGCGATTATTCCGTTGGGCCGTTTCCAGCCCAAGTTAACTTTGGGCCTTCTGAGGGCCCATTTATTCTTGGGCTCATTTGCAGCATTCAGTTACTTACGACCCATTACTGTCATTTTCTGCTTGTCGGCCAAATTCAGCCCGTCGTCACAGTCGGCCCGTTTGTGGTCCGTTAGTCTGTTGGGCCATTTTCATAGCATCACCAAATACGGCCTATTACGGCCCATTATGGTCAGCCTATAAAACATATGATTTCCATTATAGGCCCGTCTACGGCCCATTAAAGGCCCGTACAAGACCCATAAATGAGTCGGCGGCCCATGGATCCTACATGACGTAGAAGGCCCATGGATCCTGCGAGACGTAGAAGGCCTATGGATCCTGCGAGACGTAGAAGGCCCATGGATCCTGCGAGACGTAGAAGGCCCATGGATCCGACGACCCGTGAAGGGCCATGGTCGGGCGAGTTGGCCCCCGTTTGAACGATATAGCATATTCAAAGAATTATCCTGCTCAATACTATCACCTCTAAAAAGCATACACTATACAACAAAGAGATCAAAGCATAGAAAGGTAGAATAATCCTACACTATAAAATAAAGAAATTACAGCCAATTATACCCACTGGGCATTATGGTTCGGCACAGGTGATAATAAAGCATACACGAACAGCAAATTATATACACTGGGCAAATACAGCTCATACATCATGGACGTGCATCAACTTATCTCCATTTGAACTATAATCTCTTCAGAAAATAGGATTGACCAGATTCAGATAACACAAATTTCAGTCTGCAAAATCTCCAATTCCTTCATGGTTACCTCGGTGTCTTGTTTCATTTTCTTGACTCCTGCATCTAATACCTGCATGTCCAGTCTCAACTTGTTGATTATACGTTGACAATCATGTAGATGTTGTCTTGCCTGATGCTCGAGAACATCAGCACATTCCAATTCCAATCCATAATCATTCGATAACGGCGATGCCGCACTGCTCGCAGATTTTTGTGTTGATGTCACTTCATCCTGAAATGTTTCCATAAGTACACATGACTAGGGCAAAAATATAATTACAACAGTGAAGCGAACAAGACACTATTTTGTACTACATGGCAAAACAGGACTAATAATAATGTTACATGTCACTTTCACACAAAAAATGTGACACATCATGAAGCATAAGCAAGTGATATTTTAAAAATTATAAAAAAGATAGTCTGTGCAGCCTGCATACAGAAATCCCTCTTAGCTCACCAGAGGAGCATGATGTTGGGGCCCAATCGAAAACACAGACAAGTTACAAATTTAGACAACACGTTGTGTATAAGTAAGCAAGCAGTTGGCCATTCTGTACCTCAATTAAAGTCTTAGGGAGCATAATGAACAACAGAGGTTTTCATACAAACATACTACAGCAGGCAAAACTATGCAATCATTAGCGTAGTATAAACTAGATTGTGAGCCTCATGCAATAATAGTTGGTTAATATACTTCAAAGCTTCAGGCACACTTCGGCAGAGTAATTAAATGGTAACGCCTTTAATTATGTCAACTAATAGTGATACAAGTACCGAACATCAGGCATAATTATTTGGGCATCTCATTAAGTGAGGACAAATAAAGCAATTGAAAAGAGAAAATTAACTATGCCTGAAACAAACAAGGAATTGAACTGTTGAGTTGCATACAGTGACTTACCTTAGCAGGTTGAAGAGGCTCAGCGCAGATCCTACTTCTCTTGCAAGGCTCCTTCCTAACATCTTTTACTTGGAAATCCTCAATCTTATCTTCATTGCACACCCTCTGCAAGGTGACACAAACTAGTTACTCGTCTCCTTGGAAGATAAATATGCATACTTTCCAGTCTGTGAACACAAAAGGATGAGATTATAACAAAACAACACCACATAATGAAACATGCCGCATCTCTTGCACTTGCACACAATGAAATGAGCATTTACTATGTCTGCACTATGTAAAAACTAGGCATACCTTCGAACTGGATCTCCAGGTACTCTTGGAGAGCCTACTATAGTGTACAGCCATACCTTTATGTCACCTATGAGTTAGTCAAGGCGCCACTACAGCAGCCCTTAGTGTTTAAATCGTTGACAAACTCTGTTAGAGTGTTAGGTCAAGAACAACAAGTAATCAAAGCAAATAGTCCTAGTATGGCTGGCTGATGCAAACAAGCAATTGAACAAATGTGTGAGCAAATCTTACATATCAAGAAAAGAATCAAAGAAGGAGGCTTAAAGACCATCACTTGACTGACCAGATTTAAGGGGCATTTAAACATCATGTGCAACGTATGAACTAACATAAACATTGCATATTCCAGATTCTACAATGGAATGCACATGTACTAGGTTATGCCATGTATGATGATGCCTAAATGTACAGATAGCAGGCAGGAGTGATTCATCATTGCACGCACATTTGAATTGCAGGTTAAGGGCCAGTTCGATTCCTCCTTTTCAGGGCATATTGTCAAAATAAGCCATAAAAGATGTAAAGAAGCCATTTTTGAGTTATGGGCTTGGGCTTAACTAATTTCGCTTTGGAGGGGGGTGTTTCGGGTAGAACCTCACTAAAAATTTAAGGGAAGGGGAATAGTGAAATGACTCTGTTGTCTGCCTCCCGTGTCACACCTGACCCTCAAGTAAAAACAAACACGCAAGAATTCATTGCCCTGCCTACTTGCATCTCCTCTCCCCTTTCCTTCTACCTCGATCCCCCGCCTGCATCACTAGGGTTCCTCCAGCAAGCCGTCGCCACTAGTCCCATCTAGTCTGGTCCTCGACGATGCTATGTCCAGCTAGGCTACATGGCCGGCGGATAGGGGCAAATCTCCCTGGCTGCTCCTCCCTCTAGCGCCGCCCCTCATTCTCATGGTCTCCAGCAGCTGCTCCACTGTGGTTCGTCCAACACACTACTCTGGCGGGCGCTGCACAACTACGGCTGATGCCACACTACGGAAGAAGGCACCTTGTTCCCCCTGCCCTCCTCCCAGGCCATGGCCTTGAGGTGTTGTTGAAGGATGAGCTCATCCAACAAGGTGAGGATCTCCTCTGATTTTTTGCCAAATTTTCATTCTGATCCACTATACGATGAATTGCTATGAGCTGCTTCTGCTGCTGCTATATGATGCATTGCTATGAGCTGCTTCTGCTGCTGCTATATGATGCATTGCTATGAGCTGCTCCTGCTGCTGCTATATGATGAATTGCTATGAGCTGCTGCTACTGCTATATGATGAATTGCTATGAGCTGCTGCTGCTGCTATATGATGAGTTGCTACAAGCTGCTCCTACTTCTGCTATATGATGAATTGCTATGAGCTGCTCCTGCTGCTGCTATATGATGAATTGCTATGAGCTGCTGCTGGTATATGATGAATTGCAGATTGCTGCTGCTGTATGATGAGTTGCTATGAGTTGCTGCTACTGCTATATGATGCTTTCAGGTGGTGCTGCTATATGATAATAACCAGCCACTTGGACCATCGAATTTCAATAAATAATTGTTCTTGATTCAAATGTGGGTCATGATTTCTTCGTTTAAATTAGGCAATGGGATCTCTATGGAAAACATTGACCAAAGTAGATTGTGCCAAGTAGATGGTATCTTTGTATTTGCATTTTGAGCAAATAGTGATGGTCTATTTTCCTATCATATTAATTACTGCACTAGGTTCAATTTGTGATGTTTGCAAGTCAAATTAATTTCCATATGGGCAGCAAAATGAAAAATATATAATGCAATCTAGACTTTGCACTGATCATACCAAAGATAAGATGAAAACGCAATGAAAAGAACTTGTTGGCGTATTACACGGAGCTTATATTCACAGGTGCTTATTTTCTTAGGATAACTCGTAATAACTATCCCTAAGAAACTTGGCTAATAGAACTGTGTAGGACCTTGAGAAGAGGTGTCTAGAGGGGAGCGGGTGATTAGACACTAAGTACCAAAGTTGCAGTTTTTAGCCTTTTAAAGTTTAAGTGGAGATTAGGCACAAATTTAACATTCACAACACATAGCAAGCAAGCATGCAAAGAGTATATGAGCAGCGGAAAGTAAAGCATGCAACTTGCAAGAATGTAAAGGGAAGGGTTTGGAGGATTCAAACGCAATTGGAGACACTGATTTTTTGGCGTGGTTCCGATAGGTGGTGCTATCGTACATCCACGTTGATGGAGACTTCAACCCACGAAGGGTAACGGCTGCACGAGTCCACGGAGGGCTCCACCCAAGAAGGGTCCACGAAGAAGCAAACTTGTCTATCCCACTATGGCGGTCGCCCATGAAGGACTTGCCTCACTAGCGGTAGATCTTCACGAAGTAGGCGATCTCCTTCCCCTTACAAACTCCTTGGTTCAACTCCACAATCTTGTCGGAGGCTCCCAAGTGACACCTAGCCAATCTAGGAGACACCACTCCCCAAGAAGTAACAAATGGTGCGTTGATGATGAACTCCTTGCTCTTGTGCTTCAAATGATAGTCTCCCCAACACTCAACTCTCTCTCATAGGATTTGGATCTGGTGGAAAGAGGGTTTGAGTGGAAAGCAACTTGGGGAAGGCTAGAGATCAAGATTCATATGGTAGGAATGGAATATCTTGGCCTCAACACATGAGTAGGTGGTTCTCTCTCAGAAATGGTAAGCTGGAAGTGTAGGTTTAGTCTGATGGCTCTCTCTCCGAATGAAGAGGAGGTGGAGGGGTATATATAGCCTCCACACAAAATCAAACCGTTACACACAATCTACCAAACTCGGTGGGACCGAATCGTTAAACTTGGTCAGACCGATTTAGCAAATAATGTGACCGTTAGGGTTTTCGGTGGGACTGAAATGCAACTCGGTAGGACCGATATGGTTAGGGTTAGGGCATAACGTAATCTCGGTGAGACCGATTACACAAACTCGGTAGGACCGATTTTGGTAATTAGCTGACCAGAGAGTTGGTCAGGCAAACTCGGTTGCACCGATTATCAAACTCGGTGGGACCGATTTTGGTAATGAGTCAACCAGAAAGTTTGCATTGTAATCTCGGTAGTACCGATTGCTCAAACTCGGTGAGACTGGTTTTGATAATGGACATACACGGAGAGATTACCATCCCATCTCGGTGAGACCGAGATCCCTATCGGTGAGACCGATTTGCCTAGGGTTTGTGGCAGTGGCTAAGACATCAAAACTCGGTGGCGCCGGACAGAAAGAATCAGTGGGGACGAGTTTGACTTTAGGTTTAGGACATATGTGGATGTGAGAAAGTGGTTGAGGGTTTTTGGAGCATATCACTAAGCACATGAAGCAAGAGGCTCATTAAGCGACACCTCATCCCTCCTTGATAGTATTGGCTTTTCCTATAGACTCAATGTGATCTTGGGTCACTGAAATGTAAAATGAAGAGTCTTGAGCTTGAAGCTTTAGCCAATCCTTTGTCCTTAGCATCTTGAAGGAGTTCCCACATCCTTTAGTCCATGCCACTCCAATGTTGAACTTATTTGAAATATACTGGATAAATGTATTAGTCCAACAAGAGATATGTTGACATTAATTACCAAAACCACCTAGGGAGCACTTGTGCTTTCAATCTCCCCCTTTTTTGTAATTGATGGCAACATACATCAAAGCTTTAGATAAAGATATAAAGAATAGCAAGTAAAGCTTTGGAAAGACATGTAACAAGCATAGGCTCCCCCTACATGTATGCAATCATGTGAATATGAAATATAGAAGCATGTGAGAGCATAACCATGATAGAGCAGGCAATGTGTTACATGTATCTTGGCCATATGCATCAGAGCAAAAAAAATATTAAAGGAAATACCTTCATGCCCATGAGTCTTTCTTGCAAACAGTATGTACATCAGCAAGAATTCCTCATGCACATGATTGTGATGCATATACTTACCTTGTAGTCTTGAGTAGGCTTAGGATGGAATGAACCTATGAAAACAAGGTTAGATAACACAGATGCATCTACTAGCCAGAGCAAACAGAAGAAATCACAAGAATACCAAGACTGGGATGACATGTAGAGAGTGAGTACTGAGTACCACAGTTGATAAGACATGTCCCCAAGAGTAAAGATATGCAATGAATTTAAATGATTTATTTCCCTTAGATGTCTTGCTCCCCCTGAATCTAGCATGGGATACTGGGAGAAGATAGGGAACAAAAAATCAGAGCTGAAAGATATAAAGAATAGAGCTAATGCAAGCTAATGCAAACAAGCACATATGAACATATCTTTCCCCTGAAGAAGACATGTGGCATCTCTCCTCTTGAACACCAAGCATCTAGGATCCTTGAGAAATACTTTCTACTAGTATTCTCTCCCCCTGGTGATCTCTCTCTCTCCCAGAAGGATCTCCTCTCTCTCCCTCTGAGATGTGATCTCTCTCTCTCTAAATGATAAGCTTTGATGTGATCTCTCTCTCCCCCTTTGACACCAATTTCCAAGAAGGGCTTGATAAAGATGTAATCTCTCTCTCCCTCTCTGGAATTTGACGTGAATGGGTTTGATCCTTGAGTCACAACATAAAGCAATGATAAAAATGTGATGCTTGTAGAGGAAAAGATTCATTGAGTGGAGCTGGATCAGGAGAAACATAGAATAAGTGGCAAACTGTTTTTCCTGTTATGAAATCGGTGGCACCGAGTGGTATGCTTCGGTCATACCGAAAAGATTCGGTTGGACCAAAAATAACAAACCGGTGTAACCGAGTTATTCGCGGTGAAAACACTTGTCACCTCAGTTCACTAGACTAGTAAGATCTCACAAAGATTTGCAAGGAATTAGATGCAGAAAATGCAGAGAAAAACGAAAGAAATCTAGATGAAGTTT
Source organism: Triticum aestivum (assembly GCF_018294505.1). NCBI lineage: Eukaryota > Viridiplantae > Streptophyta > Magnoliopsida > Poales > Poaceae > Triticum > Triticum aestivum. The sequence continues at coordinate 578,866,717 of NC_057810.1, read as the reverse complement.
TTTTTGAAACTGGAAACAAATATGCATGAGACAAATGCAAAAACACAGAAGAAAACACAAGGGAACTTCATCTAGAGATGGTCGGCGATGAAGTCACCTATGTTAGAGTATATTGACTTAGGAGTCAAGTGAGATCACTTGATCATAGGTCATACTCATTGTTTAAGCTCAAAATGGGGTTGCCATTTTTCATTTAAGCATCTTGATGTATTCACATCTTGTCGAGTTGCTTTAACTCATGACTCGGAGTAAAGCTTCTCTAAGATGGAATAACATACCTTGGTTGGTGGTGTTGTCCATGTAGTTGAACTTGTGTGAGTTGCTCAAGGTTGATGTAGCTTATCAAGAATTTGGAGCACCACTTGGAATTTAGGTCCATCTACCTACATGGGTTAGATAGCATGCAAGATACAAATATATCCAAGACATAAGATTTTCATCATAAGAGAAATATCAAGGATTAGTCATAAGCTCATGTCTTGCATGTATCCAATGGAGTCTCTACTCCAAGTTTCAAGCATCAATGATGTTCAATTCTCCTCTCAACCTTCAAAACACTTTCTCATCAAGATTTTTAGTGAATATATCCGCTAATTGCTTTTAGATGCGAACATGCTTAAGATCAATGTCACCCTTAGCAACATGATCTCGAATGAAATGATGACGAACTTCAATATGCTTGGTTCAAGAATGTTGCACAGGATTATGACCAATTTTCATAGCACTTTCATTATTACAAAGCAATGGAACATGTCTCACATATATCCCATAATCTTTAAGAGTTTGGGTGATCCAAAGTAATTGAGCACAACATGAACCAGCGGCAATGTATTCCGCTTCGGTGGTGGATAAGGATACTGAGTTTTGTTTCTTGGAGGACCAAGACACAAGAGATCTACCAAGAAATTGACAAGTACCCGAAGTGGACTTTCTATCAACCTTGTCTCCGGCATAGTCTGAGTCAGAGTAGCCGACAAGATCGAAAGAGGCCCTCTTAGGATACCAAATGCCGAAATTTGGTGTATGTATTAAGTATCTCACTATCCTTTTCACAGCCTTAAGATGACATTCTTTAGGAGCAGCTTGATATCGTGCACACATGCACACACTTAGCATAATATCGGGACGTGAAGCACATAGATATAACAATGAACCAATCATAGAGCGATAAACCTTTTGATCAACCGGTTCACCATCTTTGGTCAAATCAAGATGTCCACTAGTAGGCATGGGTGTAGACATACCTTTGCATTCTTGCATATTGAACTTCTTGAATAAGTCCTTAGTGTACTTCGTTTGAGAGACAAAAGTACCTTCCTTAGTTTGCTTGATTTGCAACCCAAGAAATAATTTGAGTTCACTCATCATTGACATCTCAAACTTCTTCGACATTAGCTTTCCAAACTTCTCACTAAAATGAGGGTTAGTTGAACCAAATATAATATCATCAACATAAATTTGGCACACAAATAGTTCACCATTAACCCTTTTTGTAAAGAGTGTGGAATCAATTTTCCCAATTTCAAAGCCTTTTTCAATAAGGAACTTGGTCAAGCATTTATACCACGCTCTAGGAGCTTGTTTAAGACCATAAAGAGCTTTGTGAAGTTTGTAAACATGATTGGGTTTCTTAGGATTGACAAAGCCGGGAGGTTGTTTAACATAAACTTCCTCCTCTATTTCACCATTTAGAAAAGCACTTTTAATGTCCATTTGGTACAATGTGATATCATGGTGATTAGCATAGGCAAGTAAGATGCTAATAGACTCAAGTCTAGCAATGGGAGCATAAGTCTCACCATAGTCCATACCTTCGACTTGTGTGTAGCCTTGGGCGACGAGACATGCTTTGTTGTGAACTACTTGTCCATCTTCATCTTGCTTTTTTCGAAACACCCATTTGGTACCGATGATGTTTTGGTTGTTGTCGGGCTTCTCAACCAATGTCCAAACTTGGTTCCTCTCAAAGTTGTGTAGCTCTTCATGCATAGCATTTATCCAATCCGGATCTTCCAATGCTTCTTCGACCTTCATAGGTTCAATGCTAGATATGAAAGAATAGTTTTCACAAAAGTTAGCTAAACGAGTTTTAGAGCGAGCGATTCTCCCGGTTTGAATATCATTGTAGATTTGTTCGACGGGATGGTCTTTATAAATTCTTGCTCGAACTCGTGAAAGCTTTTGCTTGGATCTTCGTTGAACATCTTCTTCATCTTGTTCTTCTTCTTGGCCTTCTTCATTGTTGGCATTGTCGTTCTCTTGTCGTGGTGGAGAAGGAGGTTGTTGACATTCATCTTGATGCACTTCCTCGTTTCCTTCATCTTGGTGTGTCTCACTTGTGGATGCTTCCATATCAACTCATGGTTCACCTTGTTGTGAAGTAGAAGCTTCCACTTGGACGGACGAGGTACTCTCCTTCACCTCCGTTGGACGAACCTTGCCAATAGACAAGTCTTGGATTGCTTCCGAAGGATCTTTGTCTCCTACATCAATTGCCAATTGCTCTACTTGCGAGCCGTTAGATTCATCAAACTTCACATCTACCGTCTCTTCAACCTTTCGGGTGAAATTGTTGTAGGCATGGTATGTGTGAGAGTTTGAGCCATAACCTAGTAGGAAACCTTCTTGAGACTTAGGAGCAAATTTAGAACGATGATGCTTATCAAGAATGTAGCACTTTGAGCCGAATACTCAAACGTATCCAACTTGGGGTTTGTTACCAGTGAGGAGATCGTATGCCGTCTTGCCGAGTAGCTTGTGAAGATACAAGCGATTTGTTGCATGACAAGCTGTCTCAACCGCTTCTGCCCAAAAGTGCTTCGGCGTCTTGTACTCATCAAGCATCGTTCTCGCCATTTCGATGAGCGTCCAGTTCTTCCTCTCAACAACTCCATTTTGTTGAGGTGTGTACGTAGCCGAGAACTCGTGTGAAATCCTTTCTTCATCAAGAAAGGTGTCCACATTTGCGTTCTTGAACTTCGTTCCGTTGTCGCTGCGAACCTTCTTGATCTTCACTTCAAATTGATTTTGGGCCTTCCAAGCAAAGTTTTTGAAGATCTTCTGAACCTGCGATTTATCATCAAGAAAGAACACCCACGTAAATCTGGAAAAATCATCAACTATAACTAGACCAAAAGAATTTCCACCGAGACTCTTGTAAGAGTTGGGACGAAAGAGATCCATGTGAAGTAGCTCAAGTGGCCTCCTTGTGGTCATAATGTTCTTCACGGGATGCCTTCCTCCAACCTGTTTACCTGCCTGACAAGCACTGTGATGTCTATCTTTATCAAATATGACATCATTAACTCCAAGGATATGATTTCCTTTAATAAGCTTGTCAAGGTTTCTCATGCCAACGTGACCTAGTCGTCTATGCCATAACCAACCTTTTGAGGATTTAGCAATGAAGCAAGTTTTAGGTTGGGCCTTTTTAGTGAAATCAACAATGTAAAGATCACCTCTACGTATACCGGTAAAGACCATTTTATGATTATCTCGACGAAACACTTGGCAATCTACTTCAGTAAATAGAACATTGAAACCGAAATCAGCAAGTCTAGATACTAAAAGTAAGTTATAACCAAGAGATTCAACGAGCATAACATTTTGTATGGAGCTATCATGTGAGATGGCCACCTTACCGAGGCCAACCACCTTATCCTTTGAGTTGTCACCGAAAGTGACATACTTTCGAGGACTATCATTATCAGCAAGCTCACAAAACATGTCTTTATCTCCGGTCATGTGATTGGTACATCCACTGTCAAGGACCCATTCCTTTACTCCTGACATGTATCCCCAAAGATTTGCCATAAGACCAAAATGTCTCATTGCATCATCAAGATCGAAGTCACTATCATCATCCTCATCATAGTATCCATGTTCAGCATCGTCATGTGGTGGATCAAATCCTAGAGAGGGTGATTCGTTAGAGTGATTTTGACAATGATCTTGTCTATGAATTTTTATAGCTTCGGAAATAATATCACTAATAATACCAACATTTCCTTTGGCACGCATGAGGCTCGTAAGCTCAAATAGACGATCACCAAACATAGGATCACTAGTATTCATCTTACTCAAGGCAACAGACTTATGAAGAATTTCATCAAGATTTTTCAAAGAATAATCAGGAAATCGTTCCTCAAGAAATTTCCATATAGTGTAGGCACACTCAAGAGTAGGCAGTTTTATAATCAAGTTTCTGGGCAAGCCTCTAGTGATAAGATTAACAGTTCTAACATTCCTAATCATGTCAATAGACTCATCAAGTGTAGGATGCATAGGATCAACACAAGGTGCACAAGGACTAGCAATGTACTTGTTCAAATGATATTGATTGAGAATTACAAGCATCTCATTTTTCCACACATGAAAATACTCTCCATCAAGAATAGGCACTCTATGTCTAAGACTCCCCAAAGTAGACTCATCCTTCTTCCTCCAATGGTGATTAAACCAAAGCAATGGAGACCAATGCTCTGATACCACTTGTAGGACCTTGAGAAGAGGTGTCTAGAGGCGGGGTGATTAGACACTAAGTACCAAAGTTGCAGTTTTTAGCCTTTTAAAGTTTAAGTGGAGATTAGGCAAAAGTTTAACATTCACAACACATAGCAAGCAAGCATGCAATGAGTATATGAGCAGCGGAAAGTAAAGCATGCAACTTGCAAGAATGTAAAGAGAAGGGTTTGGAGGATTCAAACACAATTGGAGACACGGATGTTTTGGCGTGGTTCCGATAGGTGGTGCTATCGTACATCCACGTTGATGGAGACTTCAACCCACGAAGGAAATGGCTGTGCGAGTCCACGGGGGGCTCCACCCAAGAAGGGTCCACGAAGAAGCAACCGTGTCTATCCCACCATGGCCGTCGCCCACGAAGGACATGCCTCACTAGCGGTAGATCTTCACGAAGTACGCGATCCCCTTGCCCTTACAAACTCCTTGGTTCAACTCCACAATCTTGTCGGAGGCTCCCAAGTGACACCTAGCCAATCTAGGAGACACCACTCTCCAAGAAGTAACAAATGGTGCGTTGATGATGAACTCCTTGCTCTTGTGCTTCAAATGATAGTCTCCCCAACACTCAACTCTCTCTCATAGGATCTGGATCTGGTGGAAAGAGGGTTTGAGTGGAAAGCAACTTGGGGAAGGCTAGATCAAGATTCATATGGTAGGAATGGAATATCTTGGCCTCAACACATGAGTAGGTGGTTCTCTCTCAGAAATGGTAAGTTGGAAGTGTAGGTTTAGTCTGATGGCTCTCTCTCCGAATGAAGAGGAGGTGGAGGGGTATATATAGCCTCCACACAAAATCTAATCGTTACACACAATCTACCAAACTCGGTGGGACCGAATCGTTAAACTCGGTCAGACCAATTTAGCAAATAATGTGACCATTAGGGTTTTCGGTGGGACTGAAATGCAACTCGGTAGGACCGATATGGTTAGGGTTAGGGCATAACGTAATCTCGGTGGGACCTATTACACAAACTCGGTAGGACCGATTTTGGTAATTAGCTAACCAGAGAGTTGGTCAGGCAAACTCGGTTGGACCGATTATCAAACTCGGTGGGACCGATTTTGGTAATGAGTCAACCATAAAGTTTGCATTGTAATCTCGGTAGTACTGATTGCTCAAACTCAGTGAGACCGATTTTGATAATGGACATACACAGAGAGATTACAATCCCATCTCGGTGAGACCGAGATCCCTATCAGTGAGACCGATTTGCCTAGGGTTTATGGCAGTGGCTAAGACATCAAAACGCGGTGGCGCCGGATAGAAAGAATCAGTGGGGCCGAGTTTGACTTTAGGTTTAGGACATATGTGGATGTGAGAAAGTGGTTGAGGGTTTTTGGAGCATATCACTGAGAACATGAAGCAAGAGGCTCATTAAGCAACACCTCATCCCTCCTTGATAGTATTGGCTTTTCCTATAGACTCAATGTGATCTTGGATCACTGAAATGTAAAATGAAGAGTCTTGAGCTTGAAGCTTTAGCCAATCCTTTGTCCTTCGCATCTTGAAGGAGTTCCCACATCCTTTAGTCCATGCCACTCCAATGTTGAACTTATCTGAAATATACTAGATAAGAGTGTTTGTCCAACAAGAAATATGTTGACATTAATTACCAAAACCACCTAGGGAGCACTTGTGCTTTCAAACTGGCATACAAATAACATGTCACGATGATTGCAATGGAGGAGTGACATACCATAGCACACTGTATAGGCTTACCACTGCCTCTCCTTTTTTGCGATGTTCCATGAAATTGCCACATACATCTTGTACTTTTTCATTGTGTAACCCTATCTGCAAGTTGACACGGCTAATTTCAGACATCTCTACATGATACTACATTGCATATCCCTTGCGCATATTTAAACCACCAATTAACATTGTGTGTGTACCATAAACTAGCCATGACTCTGTATGCTGGACTAGCAGGCACTCTAAGGGAGCCTAATGTAGTGCACTGGAATTCCTACATGCCACCTATGATTTTGTGTAATGTACTGCCCCTGTTCCTAAATATATGTCTTTGTAGAGATTCCAGTATGGACCACATACAGATGTATATAGATGCACTTTCGAGTGTAGATTCACTCATTTTACTCCGTATGTAGCCTATAGTGGAATCTCTAAAAGACTTATATTTAGGAACGGAGGTACGAGGTAGTATCATGTATGACATCTACATATCTAATTTAGCAGCCAGTAGTAGAAACCATTGTCTGCACAAAGGGATTACTGGTCGAAAATCCTAGCAAAGCACGCTGGCTGGCATAGAACAATACAAGAGAGAGAGACGCGCTTACAAGATGATAGCAATGCCTCAGTCCAGGATCTTGGTTGGCCAAGCTGTTAGATCCAGTAGAAACATCGTCCTTGTAGTTTTGGCCAGCCGCATAACAGGTAACAACGACCGGTTAGTATATTTCAAGTGCATCGGGCAGGTGATGCTGGACAGGTTTAAAGGTGACAAGTACCAAGGCTGTGGCGGGTGCTTGGCATCTCTCCAGACGGTGGGAATCAGGTTAGAAACATCAAGGGTGATGATGCTATGCTGGCTGTCAGGGTCCGGTAAGGAGATCTAGAACCGTCGAGTAGGGTGTTTGTGGAGCGGCTCCGGTAGGGTGGACTACGGTGTGGGCGAAGCAGATTTGTGGCCGTGGACGAGGGCATAGGTGAAGCTGCTCCAGTGGTTGGGTTATGGATGGTGTCGACGATGTGGATCTGCGGCCATGGACGGGGCGTCAGAAGCTGCTCTGGTGGTTGGGTTAAGGGTGGTGTCGATGATGCGGATCTGTGGCCGTGGACATGACATCAGAAGCTGCTCCGGTAGGTTGGATGAGGATGCGAGGAAGCCGATCTGAGGTCGTGGACTGGTGAGTTGGCAAAGCGGCCCCGGTAGGGTTGACAATGGTATAGGCGAAGCTACTCCGATAGGGTTGACAATGGTGTCGGCAAAGCGGCTCCGGTAGGTTTGAGGAAGGTGTCGGCGAAGAGGATCAGAGGCCGTCGACGGGGGCGTCGGTGGGGCAGCTCCGGGGGGTGTGGACGAAGCATCTCCGGTGGGGAGTACGAATGAGCCGCTGCAGATGCGTGGCGGTTGACGAGAGTATCGGCGAAGCAGATCCGGCGCCGTGGACAAGGTCGGCACTGAATGGGCTCTGGTACAGTGGTGGATGAGCAGTCTACTTGTTTCTAGGGGAGGCAGGAGGGGTAGATGCGGCCGCAGAAGCAGATCCGATGAGGTGGACGCTGCTGGCAGTGAATGGGCTATGGTACGCTGGTGGATGAGCAGTCTAGGGTTTCGAGAGGGGAGGGGAGAAAGAGCAATGAAGTACGGACGACGTGATGTAAGATGCTCTGGTGCTGTGGAGTTAGTCGTTTTTGCGGGAGGAGGAGAGGAAATGGGGGTGTCGTTTAGTCGGGGGAACCGGAAGTTATCAAAGCAGCCCCAACCTATCATGTAGATGAGGGCAGCATCGTAACTGTTGGTCTCCGTGCACCAAGGACAAAAGGGGGATTTCGCATGCTAAAGAATAAGGTGGCAGAAATTTTAGAAGGAGGCGGGAGATTTTGCCGCCCGCAGGATCGTTCGTATCCAGTTTCAACTAATTTTGGACCGTGCTAGCGGGAAGATCATGCTAGACTGTGTACACGGGGCACGCGTCAGGAGTTAATAACTGGTGTGAAGTCCACACCAGAAAAAAGACAATAACTCGGGATGATGCGCCGATAACTTGGACGTTCACACGGGCATGTCACGACCGGCTTTTCAATAAAATGATTATTGATAAAACCGATCTTTTAAACCCAGTATAGGAAAAGTCATCCTTTCTGGAAGACTAAGCTTGATAAACAGAGAACCAGTAGCATCAAATATATTACAGGATTCAGCTGAGGCTGCTCAACAGTTTATTACAAACCCGCCAATATCTTACATAAGAGCGGTTAAGTCACGGGGGTGGATTGGCATGCTACTAGCTCGAGGAAAAATTGTGGTGGATAAATTGACTTCTACTGGCAGTATATCGAGCGTCGAGATGAGGCTCGATGAATTTATTCGGGGTTGTGGAAGCGGATGATACAATGACCAAAATAGGATCGCACGGGACTAACTGGGACTCCTCTAGGCGTCGAACTCGCTATCAAACTCTTCATCCATGAGATCGCCTTCATCAACATCTGGCCAAATCAACAAGCCAGGTGAGTACTTGAAAATACTCGCAAGACAGTTCGGACAAAAGATATAATCAATGAATGCATGAATGCGTCATGATCCAGGATGATGCTCATAAAATAACGATAATATTGCAATACGTGAAGAATAAAAGAAATAACTGAAAACCGATCGGGTGTCTGAAGCGACGCCTCAAAAGGTAAATAAAAAAAATGCATGCCGCAGTCGGGCGTCTACGCGAGACCACATAAAGGGCTTAAAAGAAATACCACAGTCAGACGTCTGTGCGACATCACAGGCAGGGCTTAAAAGAAATGCCACCGTCGGACGTCTGAGCGACATCACAGACAGGGCTTTAAGAGAAATGCCACCGTCGGACATCTGAGCGACATCACAGACAGGGCTTTAAAAGAAATGCCACCGTTGAACATCTAAGCGACATCACAAACAGGGCTTTAAGAGAAATGCCACCGTCGGACGTTTGAGCGACATCACAGACAGGGCTTTAAAAGAAATGCCACCTTCAGACGTCTGAGCGACATCACAGACAGGGCTTTAAAAGAAATGCCACCGTCGGACGTCTGAGCGACATCACAGACAGGGCTTTAAAAAGAAATGCCACCGTCGGACGTCTGAGCGACATCACAGACAGGGCCTATAATAAATGTAAATAACAAGATTAGTCCATCCACAAGAATAATGTTTTAACCGGATTTATCACACATAAATCCCACCGGGTTTCTATCACTGAGGTTGATACCTGACAAGATAAGATGAATATAGTACTTGAACAAAGCACAAGATAATTGAAGGATTTGAGACTCTGCAGAGTTTGGATGAACTGACCACAGCCAACGGATTTTCGTAGTCACGAAGGACTAGTTCCATTTACGGTATTTCAGTAGAAACACATTTAACTAGTACACACCCATTTCACCTCATGATGCCAAGAATCACCCTGGACAACGTCCAAGAAAAACTTTGAGACGGGGAGGCCACAACCTCGAATAGCATGGGATCAAATTTCTATACGCGCGCTCTAAGGGGTGCCCCCCTCTCAGTCCCAACCGGAAACACCCATGCCCCCTGACCTGATGACGGGCTTTAATCCAGGGCCATGTAACCCTCATCCCGGCCTCTCCACTTGGTGTGTACCAGGAAAACAGTTGCAACTTACTATGCCATATCCCTTGCGGAAAACAAGTGGCAGCACAGGAAGGAAGTGAAAGGAATATGATTTGATCATGTTGACACTCCTGTCAAAGGACTGGCCTAAGCCTGGCATGTCACAACACTGCCATCTTATCCATCCTCACGCCAACACATGGCTATGCAAATATGTATCCAACAACATAATGCTTACCGAAACTTACTTTCTGATTATATATATGAAATATAACATTTAATAGTTGTTCATAAACATGCCATGAACATTCAAAAATGCAAACACGCAACAACACTCATCATATCAAGAGTTCAAACATGCTTGCCTGGTTCGGAGTAGTCGGAGCCTAACTGTGCGAGGTTTGTAGCTCCGTCACCTCCTTCGGTATCTACGGTATAAGAAAGGATACACACGCAACGTAAATGCCATGAGTGTACAGAAAAGTGTTCCAAATATTTTTCCAATAAATATGATAAAAAACTAGACAAAATTTTGAAGAGGACAGAAAAAGAATCACTCAAAAATCCCTTTCTATTAAAAAGTTATAAGTGTTTTAACCCAAGGACTCATCTGTAATGAAACAGAAAACTTACAGGGGGTTCTGCGGAAAAGTACAGATAACGTTTCTTTTAAAAAAACGGCTGAGAGACTCACAGGCGGGCTCCACCCGTCAGGTTTGAATTTTCAAACGAGGGAAAATAGAGCGCGACGGCGCCGAGAGGCGCGGTGGTCGCCGGCGGTGATCCACGGCGAGGTAAGGTGATCGGGGTGTACCTCTGTGTTCAGGACGCCATTCCGCATCTGTGGGAGGTGGTGGTGGTCGCCGGCGAGTACCACGTCGGTGGTGACGCTTGCTCCGGCGGACGGCGGTTCGGGTGGTCGTGGATCTCGCCGGAGAGAGCTGCGAGGCCAATATTGAGCTGGGGGTTATCTTACTAGAGGTGGTACAAGGCTACGGTCGAAACTAGGGCAGCGGAGGGGTTCTCACCGGAGAGAACGAAGCCGGAGCCCGAGGTGGACGGAGGTGGCCGGAGTCGAGGAGGAAAGGCCCCTCGAGGCTCGTTCAGTGGCCGGGCGGGGTCTGGTGTGGTGGTGGAGTCGTGCGGAGGCGAGCGCAAGCTCGGGGTGCTATATATAGCCGCCCCGAGGCGGTTGCCGAGAACGGGGTTCTCCGGCGAGGTGATTACGGTGGCGCAGTGGTTGCACAGGGGGTGTTCAGAGGTTGAGCTTCCTCGTGGATGTCTCCTGGTTCCGTTTAGATGCTGACCGGGCTGTAATTTGGTCGCTTAGGGGGAGTTCAACGGAACGGGGCGGCACGGGCCCGTCGGCGGCAGAGAGCGCGCTCTACGCATGCCGCGCCACGGCGATGGTGCTGCATGCGTGCGCTGGCAAGGAGGTGGGCACACGGAGCCACCAGGATTCTTGGGCGGCGCCGAACGGTGTTGTGCCGCTGTTCTGCTTCCTGTCGGCCGCTACGACGCTACGGCCGCCGCAAGACACGCCGGCGCAGGCGGGCCAGGGCGCCACCGACGCCAGGAAGGCGCCAAGCGCGCGTGTGAGGCTCCGGACAAGCAAGCATGGCCGTGAGCTACGTGCCAAGAGCACTGTGAGATCGTGACTGAAGTTACTGACGAAGATCGACACTGAACTCCTGAATTACTGAAAGTGAACAGTACTAGCGCATGCAAGGTGTTCGACAGAATGATTCTAGTGTGTAGAGATCTCCCCTTGAGCTGGTTTTTGGTGGAGGGGTAGATGCGGCCGCAGAAGCAGATGCGACGAGGTGGACGCTGCTGGCAGTGAATGGGCTATGGTACGCTGGTGGATGAGCAGTCTAGGGTTTCGAGAGGGGAGGGGAGAAAGAGCGATGAAGTACGGACGGCGTGATGTAAGATGCTCTGGTGCTGTGGAGTTAGTCGTTTTTGCGGGAGGGGGAGAGGAAATGGGGGTGTCGTTTAGTCGGGGGAACCGGAAGTTATCAAAGCAGCCCCAACCTATCATGTAGATGAGGGCAGTATTGTAACTGTTGGTCTCCGTGCACCAAGGACAAAAGGGGGATTTCGCATGCTAAAGAATAAAGTGGCAGAAATTTTAGAAGGAGGCGGGAGATTTTGGCACCCGCAGGATCGTTCGTATCCAGTTTCAACTAATTTTGGACCGTGCTAGCGGGAAGATCATGCTAGACTGTGTACACGGGGCACGCGTCAGTAGTTAATAACTGGTGTGAAGTCCACCCCAGAAAAAAGTCAATAACTCGGGATGATGCGCCGATAACTTGGACGTTCACACGGGCATGTCACGACTGGCTTTTCAATAAAATGATTATTGATAAAACCAATCTTTTAAACCCAGTATAGGAAAAGTCATCCTTTCTGGAAGACTAAGCTTGATAAACAGAGAACCAGTAGCATCAAATATATTACAGGATTCAGCTGAGGCTGCTCAACAGTTTATTACAAACCCGCCAATATCTTACATAAGAGCGGTTAAGTCACGGGGGTGGATTGGCATGCTACTAGCTCGAGGAAAAATGGTGGTGGATAAATTGACTTCTACTGGCAGTACATCGAGCGTCGAGATGAGGCTCGATGAATTTATTCGGGGTTGTGGAAGCGGATGATACAATGACCAAAACAGCATCGCACGGGACTGACTGGGACTCCTCTAGGCGTCGAACTCGCTATCAAACTCTTCATCCATGAGATCGCCTTCATCAACATCTGGCCAAATCAACAAGCCAGGTGAGTACTTGAAAGTACTCGCAAGACAGTTCGGACAAAAGATATAATCAATGAATGCATGAATGCGTCATGATCCAGGATGATGCTCATAAAATAACGATAATATTGCAGTACGTGAAGAATAAAATAAATAACTGAAAACCGATCGGGTGTCTGAAGCGATGCCTCGAAAGGTAAATAAAAAAAATGCATGCCGCAGTCGGGCGTCTACGCGACACCACATAAAGGTCTTAAAAGAAATACCACAGTCGGACGTCTGTGCGACATCACAGATAGGGCTTAAAAGAAATGCCACCGTCGGACGTCTGAGCGACATCACAGACAGGGCTTTAAGAGAAATGCCACCGTCGGATGTCTGAGCGACATCATAGACAGGGCTTTAAAAGAAATACCACCGTCGAACGTCTAAGCGACATCACAGACAGGGCTTTAAGAGAAATGCCACCGTCGGACGTTTGAGCGACATCACAGACAGGGCTTTAAAAGAAATGCCACCTTCGGACGTCTGAGCGACATCATAGACAGGGCTTAAAAGAAATGCCACCGTCGGACGTCTGAGCGACATCACAGACAGGGCTTTAAAAGAAATGCCACCGTCGGACGTCTGAGCGACATCACAGACAGGGCTTTAGAAAGAAATGCCACCGTCGGACGTCTGAGCGACATCACAGACAGGGCCTATAATAAATGTAAATAACAAGATTAGTCCATCCACAAGAATAATGTTTTAACCGGATTTATCACACATAAATCCCACCGGGTTTGTGTCACTGAGGTTGATACCTGACAAGATAAGATGAATATAGTACTTGAACAAAGCACAAGATAATTGAAGGATTTGAGACTCTGCAGAGTTTGGATGAACTGACCACAGCCAACGGATTTCCGTAGTCACGAAGGACTAGTTCCGTTTACGGTATTTCAGTAGAAACACATTTAACTAGTACACACCCATTTCACCTCACGATGCCAGGAATCACCCTGGACAACGTCCAAGAAAAACTTTGAGACGGGGAGGCCACAACCTCGAATAGCATGGGATCAAATTTCTATACGCGCGCTCTAAGGGGTGCCCCCCTCTCAGTCCCAACCAGAAACACCCATGCCCCCTGACCGGATGACGGGCTTTAATCTAGGGCCATGTAACCCTCATCCCGGCCTCTCCACTTGGTGTGTACCAGGAAAACAGTTGCAACTTACTATGCCATATCCCTTAAGGAAAACAAGTGGCAGCACAGGAAGGAAGTGAAAGGAATATGATTTGATCATGTTGACACTGCTGTCAAAGGACTGGCCTAAGCCTGGCATGTCACAACACTGCCATCTTATCCATCCTCACGCCAACACATGGCTATGCAAATATGTATCCAACAACATAATGCTTACCGAAACTTACTTTCTGATTATATATATGAAATATAACATTTAATAGTTGTTCATAAACATGCCATGAACATCCAAAAATGCAAACACGCAACAACACTCATCATATCAAGAGTTCAAACATGCTTGCCTGGTTCGGAGTAGTCGGAGCCTAACTGTGCGAGGTTTGTAGCTCCGTCACCTCCTTCGGTATCTACGGTATAAGAAAGGATACACACGCAACGTAAATGCCATGAGTGTACAGAAAAGTGTTCCAAATATTTTTCCAATAAATATGATAAAAAACTAGACAAAATTTTGAAGAGGACAGAAAAAGAATCACTCAAAAATCCCTTTCTGTTAAAAAGTTATAAGTGTTTTAACCCAAGGACTCATCTGTAATGAAACAGAAAACTTACAGGGGGTTCTGCAGAAAAGTACAGATAACGTTTCGTTTAAAAAAACGGCTGAGAGACTGACAGGCGGGCTCCACCCATCAGGTTTGAATTTTCAAACGAGGGAAAATAGAGCGCGACGGCGCCGAGAGGCGCGGTGGTCGCCGGCGGCGATCCACGGCGAGGTAAGGTGATCGGGGTGTACCTCTGTGTTCAGGGCGCCATTCCGCATCTGTGGGAGGTGGTGGTGGTCGCCGGCGAGTACCACGTCGGTGGTGACGCTTGCTCCGGCGGACGGCAGTTCGGGTGGTCGTGGATCTCGCCGGAGAGAGCTGCGAGGCCAATATTGAGCTGGGGGTTATCTTGCTAGAGGTGGTACGAGGCTACGGTCGAAACTAGGGCGGCGGAGGGGTTCTCACCGGAAAGAACGAAGTCGGAGCCCGAGGCGGACGGAGGTGGCCGGAGTCGAGGAGGAAAGGCCCCTCGAGGCTCGTTCAGTGGCCGGGCGGGGTCTGGTGTGGTGGTGGAGTCGTGCGGAGGCGAGCGCAAGCTCGGGGTGCTATATATAGCCGCCCCGAGGCGGTTGCCGAGAACGGGGTTCTCCGGCGAGGTGATTACGGTGGCGCAGTGGTTGCACAGGGTGTGTTCAGAGGTTGAGCTTCCTCGTGGATGTCTCCTGGTTCCGTTTAGATGCTGACCGGGCTGTAATTTGGTCGCTTAGGGGGAGTTCGACGGAACGGGGCGGCACGGGCCCGTCGGCGGCAGAGAGCGCGCTCTACGCATGCCGCGCCACGGCGATGGTGCTGCATGCGTGCGCTGGCAAGGAGGTGGCCACACGGAGCCACCAGGATTCTTGGGCGGCGCCGAACGGTGTTGTGCCGCTGTTCTGCTTCCTGTCGGCCGCTACGATGCTACGGCCGCCGCAAGACACGCCGGCGCAGGCGGGCCAGGGCGCCACCGACGCCAGGAAGGCGCCAAGCGCGCGTGTGAGGCTCCGGACAAGCAAGCCTGGCCGTGAGCTACGTGCCAAGTGCACTGTGAGATCGTGACTGAAGTTACTGACGAAGATCGACACTGAACTCCTGAATTACTGAAAGTGAACAGTACTAGCACATGCAAGGTGTTCGACAAAATGATTCTAGTGTGTAGAGATCTCCCCTTGAGCTGGTTTTTGGTGGAGGGGCCTCTCATTGCACCTGGAGGCTGCCTAAATATTTGTAGAATTTTTGGAGAGGTGTAGATATGGTTTTCTCCAAATTTGGCAAATCTGGTCCAAACTTGCAGTGAGTGAATTTTGAAATATTTGAACAGGAGAAGAGTGGATCAAGATGGTTCTGGGTTGTGGGTACAAAGGACTATCCAGGGGTGTTGAGTTGAGGTCAAAAGTCATAAGCATTGGGGTACTTGCTTTGCAATCCACCTAGGCTCAAAAGAAAAGACAGAATTATTTTGGGAGGAGAAATAGTTGGAATAAAGTCCAAAAATGTATTTTATTAGTTTGGACAGAATGTTTGGGTTGAAATATAGTGGGAGGAGAGGTTTTGGGAAAGTTTCACCATAGGAGGCATGGTAAAATTTTGAAGGGATCAAAACGAAATAAAAGCCCAAAACTAAAAGGGTTTTCATTTTAAAAGAAACCAAATCCAAGAAAAGGATTTTGAGAGGGCAAACTTAGAAGATGGTTTTTAGGAAGGGTTTAAATGACCTCCTTTCAAACCAAGCAAGGCTCTTTTGAAAAGCAAAACACCAAAAATTTTGGAGTGTCATAGTACCTACCCCCTTAGGAAAAATCTCGTCCCCGAGATTTCAGCTGATCCTTAAACAGGTGTGGGTGCTCTGTCCGAAGAAAATCTTCGCTCTCCCAAGTTGCTTCATTCTCGGTGTGATTACTCCATTGAACTCTGAAAAACTTAATGGTTTTCTGTCGGGTCCTCCTCTCAGACTCTCCTAATATTTTTATTGGGTGCTCCCGGTAAGTGAGGTCCGGTTGCACGTCAATATACTCATGTGAAACTTTCTTCTCTGGGTTGCTCATGTATTTTCTCAACTACGAGATGTGAAACACGTTGTGGATACCGGATAAGTCTCTGGGTAGGTCCAGTTGGTAGGCTACCTTGCCTCGTCGGGCCACTATATGAATTGGTCCGATGAATTTTGGTGCTAGTTTCCCTTTAATATTGAACCGTTGCAGCCCTTCATAGGAGAAACTCTCAGGTATACCAATTCTCCGGGTTCAAAACTGATTTCCCGATGCTTACGGTCGTAATAACTCTTTTGCCGACTTTGAGCTGTTTTGAGCCGTTCTCTAATTGTCTTAACTTTCTCCTCGGCCTCCTTGAGCATATCTGGGCCAAAGATATGGCTGTCTCCGGTCTTTGACCAATTTAGCGGGGTACGACATCTTCTCCCATATAGAGCTTCAAAGGGTGCCATTTTCAAGCTGGCTTGATAGCTGTTGTTGTATGCGAACTCTGCATATGGCAAACTTTCTTCCCAATTGTTCCCGTAGGTGAGGACACATGCTCTTAGCATGTCTTCTAGGGTTCAGTTTACGCGTTCCGTCTGCCCATCAGTCTGGGGATGGTATGCGGTACTGAAGGCTAGTTGGGTTCCCAGTGCCTGTTGTAGGTGATCCCAGAATGCAGAGACGAATTGCGTGCCTCTGTAGGAGATGATAGTCTTAGGGACTCCATGTAAGTAGACGATACGGGCAAGATAAAGTCTGGCTAGTCTCTGAGTGGTGTAAGTTGTTTTTACCGAAATAAAATGTGCCACCTTGGTTAATCTGTCAGTTATGACCCAAATGGCATCGTTTCCGTGTCGGGACCATGGCAGTCCAACGATGAAGTCCATTCCAATCTCGTCCCATTTCCACTCGGGTATCTTATTTGGTTGCAACAGTCCGGCTAGTTTCTAGTGCTCGGCCTTGATACGTTTACAAGAGTCACAGCAGGCGATGAACGCGGCTATATCTCTTTTCATACCGTGCCACCAGAAATTTTCCTGAAGATCCTTGTACTTTTTTGTCCCTCCAGGATGGATTGAATACGGAGAGGTGTGACTTTCAGTCAATATCTGTTGTTTGAGGTCCTTGACATTTGGTACGCATAGCCTTTCTCCATACTACAATATTCCTTGCTCATCTATGTTGAATTCTGAGGCTCTTCCCAAACTCACTTTTCTTTTTATGCCCTCAATGTTGGGGTGTCCGTGCTGGGCTTCCTTGATACTTCCCATTAGGGTAGGCTGTATTTCGATATTTGATACACTGCCTTCGGTGACCATTATGAGATTGAGTCGGGCAAATTCCTGTTGAAATTATGGCCTCCATTTTGGCATACTGTCGTCTTCCGTGCTGGGATTGCGACTAAGTGCATCTTCCACAACATTTGCTTTTCCAGGATGATAGTGGATTCCAACATCATAATCCTTCACCAATTCTAACCAGCATCGTTGCCGTAGATTTAACTCTGGCTGTGTGAAAATATACTTAAGACTCTTATTGTCTGTGTATATCTCACAACGATTCCCAAGCAGAAAGTGTCTCCATTCCTTGAGTGCATGGATGACTGCTGCTAATTTCAGGTCATGGGTGGGATAATTCTCCTCATGCTTGTGTAGTTGTCTAGAGACATACGCAACCACCTTGCCTTCTTGCATCAATACGCATCCGAGGCCTTTCCGGGATGCGTCACAATATACCTCAAAATTTTTGTGTATATCTGGCACAATTAGCACCGGTGCCGTTGTTAATTTGCTTTTTAGCTCTTGGAAGCTTTTCTCACATGCTTCTGTCCATTCAAATTTCTTGCCTTTCTTGAGCAATTGTGTCATGGGCTTTGCTATAGTGGAGAATCCTTCAATAAATCTCTGATAATATCCTGCCATTCCCAAGAAACTTCGTACGTCCGTTACGTTAGCTGGTGGTTTCCAGCCAAGTACGGCCTTGACCTTTTCCGGGTCTACTGCAATACCTTCTTCGGTTAGCATGTGGCCCAGAAAACCCACCTGTTTTAGCCAAAATTCACATTTGCTGAATTTGGCGTACAGTTGATGTTTCCTGAGTTCTCCGAGTACAATCCTGAGATGTTCGGCGTTCTCTTCTGGTGTTTTGGAATATATCAGAATATCATCGATGAATACCACAACAAACTTGTCCATATACTTCACAAATACTTTGTTCATGAGGTGAACGAAATATGCGGGGGCGTTGGTTAGCCCAAATGGCATCACTGTGAACTCATACAGCCCATATCTGGAGGTGAAGGCGGTCTTGGGAATATCTTCTGTTCGTACTTTTAATTGGTGGTACCCTGATCTCAAGTCAATTTTTGAGAAGACTTTGGCCTGTGCGAGTTGATCGAATAAATCATTTATTCGGGGCATTGGGTATTTGTTCTTGATTGTGACCATGTTGAGAGCTCGATAATTAATACACAACCTCATTGTTCCATCCTTCTTCTTGGCAAATAAAATTGATGAACCCCAAGGTGAGGAGCTGGCTCGTATGTATCCTTTCTCCAACAATTCTTTTATTTGCTTCTTCAACTCTACCAATTTGGATGGTGCCATTCTGTAAGGTTTCTTATAAATAGGAGTGGTTCCGGGTGCAAGCTCAATGCTGAATTCTATTTCTCGGTCTGGCGGCATGCCCGGTAGTTCTTCTGGAAATACGCCTGTAAATTCACATATTACGGGAACCTTGTTCAGCTCAGAAACGTCCACCTTGTTTAATCTAGGTTGTCGATGTATTTGTCTCTCTCTGGCTGAAACTTTTATTTTCTTCCCATGATGGTGTGTGAGAATCATGGTACGGTTGAAGCAGTCAATAAAACCTTTGTTGGTGGTTAACCAATCCATTCCCAGGATGACATCCAGTCCCTTGCTTTCCAGTACAATAAGGTTGGCGTAAAACTTCAATCCTT
The DNA here is from genome assembly GCF_018294505.1 of Triticum aestivum. Lineage (NCBI taxonomy): Eukaryota > Viridiplantae > Streptophyta > Magnoliopsida > Poales > Poaceae > Triticum > Triticum aestivum. Next base: position 578,847,433 of record NC_057810.1, on the reverse strand, counting down.
CAAATTCAATAATCACACCTTGACAGTAACTCTGGGTCACTTGCTTAATTCCAGGGGACTTGACGATCATTGATTTTTCCGAGGGAAGCATCGAAAAATTATTTTGCAAAGCAAAACTTTTCGAAACGAATGAGTGAGAAGCTCCAGAATCAAACAAAACCATGGCAGGAATTTTGTTGACGGGGTACGTACCGAGTATGATATCTGGGGCGTTCTGTGCTTCCTCTCGGGTCACGTGGTTCAAGTGACCTTTCCGGTGGTTGTTGTTGGGGTTGAAATTGCTTCGCTTTGGTGCTGAATTATTGCTACCATTATTGAGCTTCGGGGTTGAGTTCCTTGGCCTGGGACACTGCTTGGCATAGTGCCCTTCTTCTCCACAAGCATAACAGGTAACGCCTGGGCGATAGGTGAATTCTTTGTCTCTTGCGTGGAAATTCTTGGTTGGACGTGAATTATTCATCGGGGTTTTGTGCGAATCCCCCTTCTGAAATTCCTTCTTGCTTCTTTGATTGCGAGAAAAAGTAGTCTGGTCCCTTTTCCGTTTGCGGAAATCTTCCAGGCTACGTCGCTCATTTTCCAGGGTAATGGCCTTATCCACCAGTGTTTTAAAGTCTGGAAAGGTATGCACAACTAGCTGGCACTTAAGGGTGGGTGCCAGGCCTTCCAAGAATTTTTCCATCTTCTGGCTCTCGGTCATGCGTTCTTCATTGGCGTAGCGAGACAGCAGTGTGAATTGGCTGTTGTATTCTGACACCGTCATGGCTCTTTGCTTGAGTTCATCAAATTCTTTCTTCTTGATTTTCATGACGCTCTTCGGAATATGTGCCCCACGAAAACCTTCTTTGAAATTTTCCCAGGTGATTTCATTTTCGTTGGGGTGCATGTGCAGGAAGTTTTCCCACCACGATGCAGCTGCACCTGTGAGATAATGTGGTGCATATAGTACTTTTTCACAGTCCGAACACTGTGCGATAATTAATTTTCTCTCCATGTCTCGAAGCCAGTCCTCGGCCTCAAGAGGATTGTCAGTATGAGAAAATGTTGGAGGACGCGTCTTTTGTAACTCAGATAATTTGGATTGCGGTTGATACTGACCACGGTTACTTCCCATATTGATGAATTGGTTCATCATTTCCTAGTGTTGCTGTAGACTCTGTTTGTACAAACGACAAACTTGTGTGAAAGCTGTTTCACTGCCCTGTTGACTTGTCTGTCCCTGAGTGAAATTTTGGTTCTGCGGCGTGCCATAAGTCTCTTCTGGCTGAGTTGGCATGGAGCGCGTCCAAGGACGAGACATTTTTCACTCTGGGGATATATTGTGAGAACTCGTAAGATAAGCAAGAGAGACGTAAAAGTCAACAAAATCACACACAAAGAACATTTTTTTATACTCTAGGATATTTTTGGGAAGCACACGATTTCGCGCGGAGAAGGACTAGCGCATATCTTACACGCGGGCATCATTATACATTACATCACTCAGGATATGCGTACATAATCCTGACATGTTATTTAAACTAGTGCACTCCTCCAGATTCTACATGATGCGCAAACAGGCTACTACTCACAACCTATGTATATAAAACACATTACACAAGCCGATACATCGCATGGCGTCTACGCGTACTCAGTCGGAGATGGTGAGGATCTCCCTTGGCCTGCCGAGGGTGAGACGCAGAGACGCTGGGGAATCAACCTCCTCCACGCTAATAGGTTCCAGACGAGAAACGTTGTGCTGAGCTGATGGAGTAGGTGCCGTAGGTGGAACAACACGAATACGAGTGGGTGGAAAAGGTGGGGTAGCACATATGGGAGTGGGTGCAACAAGTGGTGCAGAGCGGACGGGAGTGGATGCAATAGCCTGGTTAAATTCCTCTGTGGTAGGCAGGCGACGAGCAGTGGCGAGTATGTAAGGTGAGTGAGAGGCTGCGGATGACACGAAAGTCAATGGTGGAGCGGTGTGCAGGAGTTCCCTCCTGTTAGCAGCACAGCCATGAACTGAGTCCATGCGTGCAGCTACGAGGTCATCCACCATGCAGTCGAATGCTGCCTCCAGGGCTCGGAGGTACTCGACAAGCATCTCAAAGGCTTCATCTCGCTCTCCTCTGGGGCAAGAGAAAGAGTAGTGACAGGTGTAAGGCAAATGGCATGGAAGGTAGCGGTAGCGACGGGTCTCCATTGCAGGAAGAACATCCCGAAGACGGGCTATCGCCTCGCGGGCAGCCATCTACATAGCATGTCTTTCTGTAGGCATGGCTCTCCCCACGAACCGGAGACGGCGTACTTCAGCATGGCCTCCCCTGAATTGCACCGCGGCCTGGTGCATAGTCAGATTGTTGTTGATCTTGTGTGGATAAAGCATGAAGACTGGGCGCACGGATGGCCCCATAGCGACCTGAACGATGAAGGAGAGGAGTTTGACGAACCCCTCAGGCACGTTGGCGAACATTTGGGACTCGCAGTCGTTGCCGGCCATCTACAAAAGTAGGCAAAAATTCCGAGTGATCAGATCATAAATTTTATGCTGACTGTTAGAAAAATGACTACATTTGTAAAAAAATATGAATAACTCTATCATGCTAATAACCAATTAGCGATCGCACCTAGTGGCTTCCTACAGTCAGCCTTGCTCTGGTTACCAAGTCTGTCACGACCGGCTTTTCAATAAAATGATTATTGATAAAACCGATATTTTAAACCCAGTATAGGAAAAGTCATCCTTTCTGGAAGACAAAGCTTGATAAACAGAGAACCAGTAGCATCAAATATATTACAGGATTGAGCTAAGGCTGCTCAACAGTTTATTACAAACCCGCCAATATCTTACATAAGAGCGGTTAAGTCACGGGGGTGGATTGGCATGCTACTAGCTCGAGGAAAAACGCTGGTGGATAACTTGACTTCTACTGGCAGTACATCAAGCGTCGAGATGAGGCTCGATGAATTTATTCGGGGTTGCGGAAGCGGATGATACAATGACCAAAACAGGATCGCACGGGACTGACTGGGACTCCTCTAGGCGTCGAACTCGCTATCAAACTCTTCATCCATGAGATCGCCTTCATCAACATCTGGCCAAATCAACAAGCCAGGTGAGTACTCGAAAGTTATCGCAAGACAGTTCGGACAAAAGATATAATCAATGAATGCATGAATGCGTCATGATCCAGGATGATGCTCATAAAATAATGATAATATTGCAGTACGTGAAGAATAAAATAAATAACTGAAAACCGATCGGGTGTCTGAAGCGACGCCTCGAAAGGTAAATAAAAAAAATGCATGCAGCAGTCGGGCGTCTATGCGACACCACATAAAGGGCTTAAAAGAAATACCACAGTCGGACATCTGCGTGACATCACAGACAAGGCTTAAAAGATATGCCACCGTCGGACGTCTGAGCGACATCACAGACAGGGCTTTAAGAGAAATGCCACCGTCGGATGTCTGAGCGACATCACAGACAGGGCTTTAAAAGAAATGCCACCGTCGGACGTCTGAGCGACATCACAGATAGGGCTTTAAGAGAAATGCCACCGTCGGATGTCTGAGCGACATCACAGACAGGGCTTTAAAAGAAA
>NC_057810.1:578821884-578843517 GCF_018294505.1 Triticum aestivum | reverse complement strand
CGGACGTCTGAGCGACATCACAGACAGGGCTTTAAAAGAAATGCCACCGTCGGACGTCTGAGCGACATCACAGACAGGGCTTTAAAAAGAAATGCCACCGTCGGACGTCTGAGCGACATCACAGACAGGGCCTATAATAAATGTAAATAACAAGATTAGTCCATCCACAAGAATAATCTTTTAACCGGATTTATCACACATAAATCCCACCAGGTTTTTGTCACTGAGGTTGATACCCGACAAGATAAGATGAATATAGTACTTGAACAAAGCACAAGATAATTGAAGGATTTGAGACTCTACAGAGTTTGGATGAACTGACCACAGCCAACGGATTTCCGTAGTCACGAAGGACTAGTTCCGTTTATGGTATTTCAGTAGAAACACATTTTACTAGTACATACCCATTTCACCTCATAATGCCAGGAATCACCCTGGACAACGTCCAAGAAAAACTTTGAGACGGGGAGGCCACAACCTCGAATAGCATGGGATCAAATTTCTATACGCGCGCTCTAAGGGGTGCCCCCCTTTCGGTCCCAGCCGGAAACACCCATGCCCCCTGAACGGATGACGGGCTTTAATCCAGGGCCATGGAACCCTCATCCCGGCCTCTCCACTTGGTGTGTACCAGGAAAACGGTTGCAACTTACTATGCCATATCCCTTGCGGAAAACAAGTGGCAGCACAGGAAGGAAGTGAAAGGAATATGATTTGATCATGTTGACACTGCTGTCAAAGGACTGGCCTAAGCCTGGCATGTCACACCACTGCCATCTTATCCATCCTCACACCAACACATGGCTATGCAAATATGTATCCAACAACATAATGCTTACCGAAACATACTTTCCGATTATATATATGAAATATAACATTTAATAGTTGTTCATAAACATGCCATGAACATTCAAAAATGCAAACACGCAACAACACTCATCATATCAAGAGTTCAAACATGCTTGCCTGGTTCGGAGTAGTCGGAGCCTAACTGTGCGAGGTTTGTAGCTCCGTCACCTCCGGTATCTACGGTATAAGAAAGGATACGCATGCAACGTAAATGCCGTGAGTGTACAGAAAAGTGTTCCAAATATTTTTCCAATAAATATGATAAAAAACTAGAATTTTTTTTCAAGAGGACAGAAAAAGAATCACTCAAAAATTCCTTTTTGTTAAAAAGTTATAAGTGTTTTAACCCAAGGACTCATTTGTAATGAAACAGAAAACTTCCAGGGGGTTCTGCGGAAAAGTATAGATAACGTTTCATTTAAAAAAAACGGCTGAGAGACTGACAGGCAGGCTCCACCCGTCAGGTTTGAATTTTCAAACGAGGGAAAACAGAGCGCGACGGCGCTGAGAGGTGCGGTGGTCGCCGGCGGCGATCCACGGCGAGGTAAGGTGATCGGAGTGTACCTCTGTGTTCAGGGTGCCATTCCGCGTCTGTGGGAGGTGGTGGTGGTCGCCGGTGAGTACCACGTCGGTGGTGACGCTTGCTCCGATGGACGGCGGTTCGGGTGGTCGTGGATCTCACCGGAGAGAGCTGCGAGGCCAAAATTGAGCTGGGGGTTATCTTACTAGAGGTGGTACGAGGCTACGGTCGAAACTAGGGCGGCGGAGGGGTTCTCACCGGAGAGAACGAAGCCGGAGCCCGAGGCGGACGTAGGTGGCCGGAGTCGAGGAGGAAAGGCCCCTCGAGGCTCGTTCAGTGGCCGGGCGGGCTCTGGTGTGGTGGTGGAGTCGTGCGGAGGCGAGCGCAAGCTCGGGGTGCTATATATAGCCGCCCCGAGGCGGTTGCCGAGAACAGGGTTCTCCGGCGAGGTGATTACGGCGGCGCAGTGGTTGCACAGGGGGTGTTCAGAGGTTGAGCTTCGTCGTGGATGTCCCCTGGTTCCGTTTAGATGCTGACCGCGCTGTAATTTGGTCGCTTAGGGGGAGTTCGACGGAACGGGGCGACGCAGGCCCGTCGGTGGCAGAGAGCACGCTCTGCGCGTGCCGCGCCACAGCGACGGTGCTACATGCGTGCGCTAGCAAGGAGGTGGCCACGCGGAGCCACCAGGACACTTGGGCGGCTCTGAACGGCGTTGTGCCGCCGTTCTGCTTCCTGTCGGCCGCTACGGTGCTACGGCCGCCGCAAGACACGCCGGTGCAGGCGGACCAGGGCGCCACCGACGTCAGGAAGGCGCCAAGCGCGCGTGTGAGGCTCCGGACAAGCGAGCCTGGCCGTGAGCTACGTGCCAAGCGCACTGTGAGCTCGTGACTGAAGTTACTGACGAAGATCGACACTGAACTCCTGAATTACTGAAAGTGAACAGTACTAGCGCATGCAAGGTGTTCGACAGAATGATTCTAGTGTGTAGAGATCTCCCCTTGAGCTGGTTTTTGGTGGAGGGGCCTCTCATTGCACCTGGAGGCTGCCTGAATATTTGTAGAATTTTTGGAGAGGTGTAGATATGGTTTTCACCAAATTTGGCAAATCTGGTCCAAACTTGCAGTGAGTGAATTTTGAAATATTTGAACAGGAGAAGAGTGGATCAAGATGGTTCTGGGTTGTGGGTACGAAGGACTATCCAGGGGTGTTGAGTTGAGGTCAAAAGTCATAAGCATTGGGGTACTTGCTTTGCAATCCACCTAGGCTCAAAAGAAAAGACAGAATTATTTTGGGAGGAGAAATAGTTGGAATAAAGTCCAAAAATGGATTTTATTAGTTTGGACAGAATGTTTGGGTTGAACTATAGTGGGAGGAGAGGTTTTGGGAAAATTTCACCATAGGAGGCATGGTAAAATTTTGAAGGGATCAAAGCCAAATAAAAGCCCAAAACTAAAAGGGTTTTCATTTTAAAAGAAACCAAATCCAAGAAAAGGATTTTGAGAGGGCAAACTTAGAAGATGGTTTTTAGGAAGGGTTTAAATGACCTCCTTTCAAACCAAGCAAGGCTCTTTTGAAAAACAAAACACCAAAAATTTTGGAGTGTCACAGGGCGCGGCCAATCGTACGAGTGTAGTGGCGCGTTCTCAAAAAAAGGGATCAAACGCTCAACCTATGTATTTCTTGTGTAAATAGATAATTTGGTGCCATTGGTTATTTACTTTAAACATAATGCATTGACGTGTTAGTGTAGAGGCGCAAAAAAATAAATGGATATTGTAGTTAGCTACTTAAAAGTGTTACCTCATATGATTACATAGCCTCCATTTCATAAATTGTGTACCCATTGAATTCATATATGAATATTACATATATTACTTCAAAATAGAAACTTAAATCATCCAAGACTAATGAATTTGAAGGCAAGAGTAACAATGGTGCATGTGCATGATAGCTACATTGGTTGTTTAAAGAAACATCACTGTAACTTTGGCATGCGCAAGTGAAAAGGTTTATTTAAATAGAAAAAAATGTGATATGTGAGTGTCCAATCTTTACAGCATTGAGTCAATATTGTACCTTTGGCCACGATACGAAATTGATATTGACTTATGTTCAAGCGATGCACGTCCACGATCGCTAGATAGTGATACGTGAATGAATTGTGCAATCTCTCTCACACACATACATATCTCATTTCCCTGTGGGCATCGGAATCACACACGCGCACTTCGTGTATTTATCTCCCTCCGTCAGGGTTAAATACGTCTTTCTACCCCGTCCTACAAGTCTCTCACACAGAAACACACATGCTCTCTATGTCTAACACGCCCACCCCTTTAGTTCCGCCCACCCGCAGCCACTAATGTCTCGAAGTATAATAATGTCTCTCACACATATGCTATCTACCTATCCCTTAATATAGCTAGATATGTGTCACACAAACTCCTTCTCCCTACTAGCAAGATGCCCATGCGTTGCACGGAACATCAAGATGCATTTGTATGAGAAGTTTATTTTGTGGAAGAAAAGGATGAACAAGGGAATGCCTTATTTGCAAATGCGGAGAGGGGTGTGGGTATCTTTTTGCAAAATTGCCATATTTTCCTTCTTGTCCGCCGGATATAAATCGGATGGCCTATATAGCAGGATGGCAGGAAACCATCATCACCAACTCTGTTTTTATAAGAGTAGAGATATGTGAGTGTCACTGCCCCCCCCCCACACCCACACTTCCCAACACTGAAGGAGTAGGGTGACACCTCGATCTTGATACTAATCTATTGGCTGGATTATCTCAAGCATACACACACACACACTACCCGGCACCAAAGGAGTAGGGTGGCACATCGATCTTGATAATAATCTATCTACTCCTCTTTCAAACACACACACACACACACACACTCGCTAGTTGTGCCTCTGTGCCTACCGCGCACACTCTCGATACGTCTTTCTCTCCTCCCCCCCAACAATGACAGCAGAAGGGTGACAACTCGATCTAATCATAATATGTCAATTGGTTTCTCTCTCAAACATTGTGTCTCGTTACCTCGCTCGGTAGCCCCCTCGATATGTAGACTTCTTGCGTGCGCACAGCTGTAGTGACGATGACGCTGAACCCAGTGTGCCTTGTTTTTACCGGCCTCATGTGATAGTTTTCACCCTGTTTTCTGTTAATTAACAAGGCAACCTTTTCTTTGTTACTACTAGTGAATCTGAAATCATTTGGGGCAGACATAAAATATATCACTTCAACCCAATTATCACAGCAACTATTTTAAAAGAAATTAGCTAGCTACCCGTGCGTTGCACGGAATATCAAGATGCATTTGTATGAGTAGTTTATCTTGTGAGAGAAAAGGCTAAACGAGGGAAGGCCTTATTTGCGAACGTGGAGAGACATGTGGGTATATTTTTGCAAAATTGTCGTAGTTTCTTTCCTATCGATTAGATATAAATCCAACGGCCTATATTGCAGGATGGCATGCACACCGTCATCACCAACTCTGTTTTCTACTCCCTCCGTTCGAAAATACTTGTCATCAAAATGGATAAAAATAGATGTATCTAAAACTAAAATACGTCTAGATACATTTCCTTTTATCCATTTTGATGACAAGTATTTCCAGACGGAGGGAGTATTTGTCTTTTTAGAGATTTCAACAAGTGACTATGACCGGACCTTACCAACATACTCAAAAAAGTAGTCCATAATTTTGATGTTACCCTCTTTTCTTGGCGGTGCAGTGCCATCTGGATACCTCATAAATAAATCAAGGACAAATCTGACCCCTTCCTGAAAAGACATACGTAGCAAAATGAGTGAATCTACACTCTAAAATATGTCTACATACACATCCGTATGTGGTAGTCCATTTGAAATATGAAAAAGACAAATATTTAGGAACGAATGGAGTATATATAAGAGTAGACATGGAGATATATCTCCAGCATGGTCTAGAACAAAAATGTGCTGGGCTGGTTAGCGCCGGATGCTCGCAACGCGATGACATGAGTTCAAATTATGTCTTTTAACTTTAGATTTTTATATTATGTATTACTCTACTTATTTATTATATACTTCTTTTGCTAGTGTACTGACAGTGGAACCCACAGAGTACTTAGAATATTAAGGATGGACTTGTTTCTTTTTGACTTTCTGTACGAAGCTGTAGCCACCCTGCAAGTCACGTGTACACTGTACATGCAATTAACTTTTTATAGAGGGACAATCATATAGGCAATAAACTCAAATGGATTGGATGTCACTCTATTATTTCCAGCATAAAGAGCATCTCCAACGGCAGCTGGCAAATTTCCTCCCGCTTCCTTCCGCGGAGGACGACATCAAACACCAGCGGCATACATTTCTACAACTCTAACCAACCAGATGAAATTCGTGCAAACACGGACTGATTTCATATAAGCATGAAAGATTTTGTATAAAAAAGCTGGATCTTCATATAAACATGATGGATTTCATTACATTTACATGAACTAAGAGGTGCCAATCCGGCTCTCTTGTATAAATAATACTCCCTCCGTCCGGAAATACTTGTCCTAGAAATGGATACATCTGGACTTATTTTAGTTCTAAATGGCCGCCCGCGTATCCCTTTGTCTTCCTCATGTCCGTCAGACACTTGCCGGGTCGACGAAGGTCCTCGGAAGAGACGAAGCAGCAAAGAAACCACCTGAATCCGCAGTCGTCGCCTCGGCGGTGGCCTTCATGGGCCCAAGTGGCGGCGGCCTCCCGTGTTCTACTTCTCCTCGATGATGACGGCGGACGTGTAGAAGCTGGCCACCGACTCGTCGCTCTCCACGCCCTCGGCTTCTGTCTCTACCTGCATGGCGCTGCCACAGGCATGGGAGGCGTGCCCACAGAAACGGGAGGCGCGGCCACCGCAGACACCGGTGGCGTAGTATGACGCGGCAGCGACGGCGCCCGTACCGGCGTGCTCGCCGCCATACCGGCGTGGAGCAACTCGACACTCCTCATCGAGCTGAACTGGAGCAGCGAGTTGCTGAACCATGCGCCTGCTTGGGGAGACAACTCGCTCCGTCGGGCCAAGCGAGGTTGGTGAAGCACCGAGCGGCCTCGCCCGTATCCGGAGGGCTCGGCGGGCCACCCAGCCGGGTAATATGCCGTAGAATGGCTCATCGGAAGCCATCGGAATGGTGGAGAAAATGGTGAAGGAGGAGATGGGGGAGCGGTGGAGGGGTGCGATTCTTGCCTGCTGTCTGTCTGGCCTCGTGTAAATAGAGGGCGAATGGTAGGAGCTTGGCCGGCGTCTGGCCTTGTTTAAACTGAGGGCGGATGGGAGGAGCTCGGCCGGTGTTGCATTTAATTCCGGCCAGCTCATGAACGGACGTGTGGCCGGAGTAGGATTCTCGGTTTTCATGCGGGTTTAACGGAGGGATTTAGTGGAGGCGCCGGGCGTGCAGCGGGCGGCGCAGTACTATTCGATTTGACAGCATTAATGAGCCGTCAAATCATAAAGGCCCTCGCCTCTCATGAAACCGACCGAGCTAGACTGCCCCGTCCTCTAGCCTTTTAAAAAAATGTATATACTCCACTTTTGTACAGTAGTAGTATCGATGGATTGCGCCATGGAGCAAAACTTGAAATTAAAAAAAAGGTGGTACATATAGAGAGCACTCGTGAACTTTGTGTCATGTACATGGCAATAAATAAAGTACTACATGATACTAAGAGCATCTCCAATAGCATGTGTATATTTGGATGTCTATATATTCATATAGACTATGGTCTAAAAAGATTCCCTCATATACACATCCAGTTTTGCATCAGAACGTCTATTTACAGGGACCATGATAGGTGGGCCGTTGCTAGGGAGAGGAAGAAATCATGACTACAAATGAGTTTAGACCACGCCTTCACATTGTCCAGGTGTGGACATTGTCGAGGTCGATTTAGAGGATGTGTATATTTGGTCGACCATATAGACAAGCTGTTGGACGCCTATTTTGGGATCACGTCGTGGAAAACGAGTATAGACATCCATATAGACAAGCTATTGGAGATGCTCTAAGGCTGGTCGTAACGGGAGTATCATAGGTAGTATCATGCATGCCAACTAAGCAATTTTGATGAGGTGTCATTGAATTAAATGAGGAAAGAGGAGCTTGAGTATCATATACTACTTTGTGTCATGCATGGCAATAAATGTAGTCCTATATGATACCAACATATGATATACCATGCATTACGGATGTAGTATCATATACTAGTAACATATGCATGATACTAGTATATGATACTCCCCATTACAACCAGCCTAATATATGATACATGGCGCAGGAGTACTAAGTATTATTAATACAATTTTTCTAGAACTCATCTAGATGAGATATAATTTGGTCTCATTCATCTTTTATAGCCATTGGATGTGATGCTATAAGATGCGTGTGTGCTGATGTGGGTTGTATTTGTTCTTGTGCAACGAATTGACCACTGCATGTCATGTTTGATAGTCTCAAGTCATTAAAAGCATACAAGCCCCACATCTCTTCTTGGTTGATTCCTCTATTTATGTCAAAAAATAAGAAACAACGTGAGAGTTAATGCACCATGCCTATGTGTTTACTAGTATTTGGTTTTCGTAAGATGACTTAATACTCACCTACTACCTCCGTCCTGGTTTATTGGTCCTCATTGTAATCTGTGCCAAATTTTGACCATAAATTTAACTAACAAAATGCTCATGCATGTCACAAAAAATTATGTATTTGAAAACTACGTTCGAATATGAACCCAACGTTATAATTTTTGTTAACATGCACTAACATTTTGTCAGTTAAATCTTTGGTCAAAATTTAGCACAAACTACATAGGGGACTAATAAACCAGGACGGAGGTAGTAGACGGAGGGAGTATTCGATTTGACAGCGGGCGGCGCAGTTCCCGATATGGCTTTAATTCAGACGAGGGAGGGAGTAGCGGTTCCCGATATGTTGAACGGCCAATGCATCCTCCTTCAATTAATGCATGAGGGAAGTAATGGAAGGAGGTCCAAGAAAAGAGGCTGCACGATGTGAATGCAACACAGTTTGCCCTCATTGCCCTCATATAAAAGCATCTACCACATCGTACGCACCTAACCATTTGCCTAAGCACCTACACTAAGCGCAAAAGAGCTCGCTCTAGACCCATGGCGGCGATGGGAGTGAGCAGCCAGCGGCTGCACCAGATGGTCCACGACGCCGGCCTGCGGCATGGCGCCGAGGATCATCTCCAGACGGTGTTGGAGACCGGCTGGTGGATGGCCGCCGTCGATGCCAACTATGACTCTGAGTTGGACCAGATGATCGTTGCCACCAGCAACAAGTTCATCGTCCTCAAGAAGCTCCCGGACGACATCGCCGTACTTCTCCAGCCTGCGCACCCGGGCTCCTCATTGCCTACCATTCTAATCGGCCTCCATGGCCGAAACCTCTTTCAAGCACTGGTGGCCCTGCGACTGCCCACCGACGCCACGAAGAATGTCCACCTGAAGGTCGCGCTCGCTGCGAGGCGCCTCGCCATGCAAGAATTCGTCGACCTACACATCCACGCATATGAGCCAATCGTGTACATAGGTATCTACAAGGCCAGTGAGGACGCTACGACATTGGCCTTCCTCAACCGGCTGGAAGCCTTGGATGCCTTTGTTGAGAAGCACCTCGACCTCGCCACAAAAGCCGCCGCACCTTAGCCGCCGGTCGGTTGTCCGGCGCACTAAGTTGAGGAGGAGGAGGTCGTATGTTCGTGGATCCATCTTTCTTCTTGCCTTCTGTAACCACCACTGCGATCACATCATCGTGGCCTTAATTATTATTGTGCTGTTGCATTCTCGTTCCAGTCAATACCGACATGTGCGATCCCTTTGCTTAATTATATGCATCACTGTAACTAGTACTCCATCCGTCAATTTATAAGTTGTGCTTACCTTTTCCATCAACTTCGTGCAACGCGCGGGCATCTTGCTAGAAACACTAGAATATGTCTATATAATCCGTATGTGATAGTCCATTTGAAATCTCAAAAAAGACAAATATTTAGGTACGGAGGGAGTAATATATTAGGAGTATATCAAAACAATAGTGATTTCTTCCAAGTTTGTGAACAAATACTACTATTCTACTACTTTGGATCCGTCGCAACGCATGGGCACATTGCTAGTAAAAGGAAAAGGCCTGCCGCGTTCGCGTCGCACCCCCAAACGCCCGGGAATCGGGAGTACAACACGGCCCGTACGGCATGACACATAGCTTAGGGAAGGCGTGTTGCCTGCCTAGCATTTTCACTTTCATGTGGGACCGCCTTTGAGCAAACCGACACCCTGCCCACCACCGGGTTGGACAACAGAAACAAGGGGAAGATCTAGCTGTAGCACGGAAGCCAAGAAATTTTGTGTCAGACGGGGCTCATTAATAGAGTAGGATCATTCCGTACTAGTACTACTGCTACTAGTACTACCAAGTTTTTACTCCTAATACTATATTACTAGTACTACCACTATACAACTACTAGTAGATACGTGCACGACACAACATCGTAGGAACAAAAAATGGGAAGATCTTGTTTTGGGTGATTTATCTTTTTTTCAATCAACGTAGTATGAATAATATGATGTGGGGGGCACCCATGAAGCTTATGTGGCTTGGTTGCATGGCTACGGAAGGTTAGAGAAAAATAAATAGATAATGTGTTTAGAGTGCACTCCACTAAATAGATATACTTTGGATCCATTGCAATGGACCGGCACATCTATATCTATACCCCCTATATAGTGTGTGAAAAACTTTGAAAGTTGGTCATTGGATGAAGACAATCCGACGGTACAAAGATGGCAAATCCGAGCACTACTAGCCGTTGGATATCATCCACCAGATTCTGCCACATGTATAATCTAGAAGACTCCATGGTTGAACTTAATTCATGACTAACTTTGCCACAACTAAGCTTAGGCAAAGTTATTAGTTCTTCAAAATGAGATCCACAAGTTGGCAAGCCTAAGGGAATCTTGCCACTTTTTTTGTGTGTATGTCATGTGGGGCCTTAGTGTGGCTTGCCTAAGGTGTGGCTTGAACCAAACACTCACCTAAGTTAATACAACTTGCCTAACCTTACATTCCACCAGATTTTGCCACATTTTAGAATCCTGAAAACTCCACATGTAGAAGCATAATGCACAAACCACCAGAATCTCATGCGTGCAATGCACGTGTACCTTACTAGTACTAATTGGTAGTAGTAAGAAACAAATTCCAGTTTTGGCACGAGCTCGTACTGCGGGAGCACCACAAGGCCTGCCGTAGAAGTTACATTTCACTCTCGGGGCCCACGGGACCGAACTTCAGTGGCTTAGTGCCCGGCCTATGAGTCAATGACATGCGGACCTTAAATGCGGCAGGCCCACATGTCATTCTGATGGTGGTGGCATGGTTCGCGACTCACTCGTTCGAGATGAACCGGTCGGAGTACGGATGAAAATGTGTCACAACCGCTGGATGAAAATTCGATGGTGTGGGAGTACGGATCGGAGCACAGCAGCGGAGCAGGCAAACTGCGTCCAATCAGGTGTGTCTGTGGTAGAAAGTTGATGGTCGCCGTAGTTCAGCTGGCCCGCATGTCGTGCACACAAAGGAAGAGGAGCGGTGTGGCCGAGAGGGATGAGGGGCACGAACAATCCTACCATTCTCTCACTGACATGTGGGACCCATTAGCATGGGTCCCACCTGTCAGCGAAGGAAAGGCAGTTTAAGGCAGTGCTAGCCACGTCAAAGGATCCATGTCCACGTCGGGGGACGTCGTGCCGTGGGTTGGAGCTGCGTCGTGGGAATCGCGTGTGGGTGTGGCAGTGGTAGAAACAAGAAACGTGATGGTCGCCGTGGTTCAACTTCCATGGACAAGCTGTCGTGTCTGCTGACACATGTATATCAAAACTAGAGTGTTTAAATTTCAAGCACGTAAACAAGTATTATTCTACTAGTTTGGATCCATTGCAACGCACATGCCAGCACATTGGTAGTAGTAGTGTCCATCTCTATCTGTAGAGGCCTTCCCTCGTTCATTCTTTTCTCTCACAAGATAAACTACTCATACAAATGCATCTTGATGTTCCGTGGAACGCACGAGGATGTTTCCTGGGGGGTCTCTCCAGTGCGGCATGGCCATAGTTGCAAGTTGACGCCCCTTGAGCAGGTAAAATGAGTTTGATCACGAACCTTGCACATGGCGGTCAAAGGCGGACCATGCTGTCTGCGGCCGATTTGTTGCTGTACGAGTAGGAAGACGCTTTGCTCCTTTCTAACTGCATCTTTGCGGTGACAAACCAGGGGACTTATTTTGTATGGGACACATCCTACGATATACTCCCTCTTCCAGTTTTTTTTTGAATCTTTTCATTTTAGAAGTTTCAAATTCAAATTTAGAGCTCCCCTTCACATGTTGAGATTACAATGTCCATTAAATCATTGCGTTCATGTATAGTACAGAAACAAATCTCGAGTTTGGCACGAGTTCATGCTGTGGGAGCACCACAAGCCCTGGGGCAGGAGTTACATTTCCCTCTCAGGGCCGTCGGGACTGAGCTTCAGCGCCTTACTACGCCTACCTTTGAGTCAATAACATATGGACCCGATAGGTGACTGGTCCACATGTAATGCTCCCGAAGGTAGAGGGGTAGTGGGGACAAGAGGGGTGAGCTGCAGGTCGGGGGACGTGTCGTTTCATGGGTTCGAGCGGCGTCGTGGGAATCACGGGTGACTGTGGTAGAAACTTGATGCTCGCCGCATTTTAGGTGGCCCACATGTCATGCACACAAAGGCAGAGGGGCGGTGTGGCCGAGAGGGGTGAGGCGCATGTCAGGGGGTGTGGTGTCGTGGGTTGGAGAGGCGTCGTGGGAATCGCGAGATGAAACATGATGGTCGCTGTAGTTGAACTTCCATGGACAAGCTGTCATGTCTACGGACACATGCACTGCATACCGATCACTGGAAGGAGTAGCAGAGAAAGCTATATATGCGGATAAATAGTTCCTTATAGTCAAGCGGACCCATGCTACTACTCTGTTCCAAAGACATGCACACCATCGAAATAGTCCATCTATATCAATATACACTGAGAGGGAATAAATTTTTTTACAAGAGAGGAAATAGTTCATCCATCCATAATGCCCTCCTACTGGTGCAACGTTTTCTTCTTCTTCTTCTTCTTCTTCTTCTTCTTCTTCTTCTTCTTGTTCTCATTCTCTGTGGGAGACGGCTTCGCAACAAGCTCTTTGGACCTGGCAGCTATCTCGAAACTCACACGGGCATCGAGGGCAGCATATTTTATCCGCTCGTACGTCAAGGGATAATTCTCCCATCCAGATGACCTTAATGCCACCGTCTCGTCACCCTTCTGAATATTTGTACCGAGCACAAAATTTGCTACGTCGAATAGGGATGGTTGTACTGCTCCAGCTTCAGTTTGCCCACTTCGATGGCTGCCCCACAGAAGTATACGTCCTCCCGAGACAAGAAATCGTGAAGCTCACCTGGTATGGAGGGCGAGCGTATGATGTGGTACATCAAAACATCATCTTCGAGGCACAACTGAAGGACGGCGGCGCGCTGGATCTTCCTAGGGGCACGCTCCGTGTACTCTGCGTCGAGACCGATGACACTCGTCTCTACCTTTTCGAGGGAGTTGGATACATTGTTGATCCAGTGCCGAACAACCCTTGGGTTGATGGTGAAGGTGGCAACTATGCGCATTGAGCCTTCGACGAGGACATGTTGGACGCTAAAAACCTGCATCTCGATCTCTTTCGCCATTTGGAACCGCTGGAACGGAGGGCTATCGTTTGGAGAATTAGGATTAGATGGCTAGTCTAACTGAAGTAGTAGATGATTATTTAAAGAGGTTACAACAATGTGAACGCAGTGGGGTTTGGATGCAAATGAAGACGAAGGGGAGGTGAAGAAGCCAAGGCGAATCGGTTCCCGATGGAGAAGTAAATGGGAGGAGTGGCGTGTAGGCAGTTGATTAGACGGCTAGGTAGACTAAACGAAAAGGCTATGCGGGTAGACTGAGGAGTCATACCTGTTCGTGTACGTGCCCATCCTTCCTGATAGGTGGGACCTATCCAAACAAATAAAAAAAATGTGTCGTAGCTTTTTTTTGAGCGCGTGAGTGGGAGACACAACATTCTCTCGTTAAGGAATACTCCCTCCGTTTAGGTGAGTATAAGTCACCTTATGAAAATCAGGTTTCCCAAAACCTTTAGGCGTGGAGGATTAAATTCCTGCTCGATCCCCTCCCAGCCTCGTTAGCTAGCGTTCTCTTGCTCTGCTGCCGCATTCTACCTTTCCATTTTTCCTCTTCTAAAGTGTGGAACGATCTGCATGCTGTCCTTGATGCACCAGAACGACCACTGCATGCATCGCGGCAGGGCGTTGATTGGGCATGCACGAGGATTTGGTTCCACTCGCAATATGGATGATACCTGAACGATGAAGTGAACAGGCATGCTAGCACGGGAGACCTATTTCCGCTATACAATAATGGAGTACTCATGTTCCTACTAGTAGTAGTATTAGTAGTACAACTGTGGTACACCTGATGGTCAAAATACTATTCATCCAATCCTCACAGTGAAGTGACAACACCCTGTGCCTGACACTAGTCCAGGCGAGGCGGCGTGTTCGGGTTACCAAAGTCAGCCTCACCCTGTGCACTATGCAGTCTGTCACCGCCGCTGTACAGCACATTGGCGCCTCGCCTCGTCTCCCTCTTCGCTCCCATAGCACCACTCCATCTCCATCTCCTTCTCCATATCCATCTCCATCTCCATCTCACTGTGCCCCCATGTACCGTCGCCTCACTCGCCTCCCCTAGTACGACTATTCCCTCGCTAGCCGCTCCAGCACCGACATCCTTCTCCCCCGTAAATCAAGCCCCCTTCCAAACTCCACCATGGCTGAATGCGAACCGCGCAGCATCCATATGAGCCGCAATTGGAGCAATCTCCCCAGTGACATCCTCGACCTCTATTGTTCGTGTATGGATATGTTGACCGCCCTGCGGCTGGCTACATGCTCTAGGGGACATGCACACAGCCATCGTCAAAGCGAGGCCTAAGCTTTTCAAGACACCCTGCTTGCTGCTATCTGGTCTTGCAAGATTGGCTCACCATGATATGGAGGCGTGCATGATGCCCCTCGACTTCAATCCGATCTCCATTAGCCGAAACTTCACTGCAGGTATGTAGTGTGTCGCCGTACATCATTTCCCTCGACATCGATCCGATCACCATCGCCCGAAACTTCTTGGCAGGTATGTACTGGGTCGGCATGAACTCCCACTAGATGGCTGTCTTCAGAGAAGACGGTAAAAGGTTGGTGCTTGTGAACTTCCAGACCTCCCATGAGATTATCCTTCCTCCGTTGGATTATATAGAGTATTACCATCGCAGTCCAAGTCATCTAGATTACTACGTCAGTTGGACGGACCTTGTTTTGCAGAAGATTTTAATCTGCCAAGTACCCACACGACATGCGAATTACGCAGACTTCAAGCTAATTGCCTTGATCGACCGCGGACTCGCCTATCTTTATGCCGGTGCATTTTTTAGTTGGAGACAACTCGGCTCGCAGTGGATCATCGTCAAAGCTGATACACACTTCTGTGATGCTATTGAACACAATGGCATCATCTACGCGATCGACAAAGCAGATGGCACCACGTATTGCTGGGATGGCGCGTGTAAGTTGTTTCCATCTCATGTTAATGATGACGCGATGACACTGTTTGAACTTTTTATGATGATTGGCATATCCCTATTTGAGCAGAATTTGAGTAGAACTATGGCAATATATTAGAGACGCCGTAAATCAGCTATATTTGGAATGAGTTAATTCATGCGATTGTGACCATGTCATTACAGCCAATTTGTACGCTGAATAATCAAACAGTTAGGAATAGATGGATATTATCCTTATTTTACAGTAATCTATATACTACTACTAAATATGAGTGTGTATCAATGGCCATGTTAGTTTCCTCATTTTCATGATGTAGAAACATGCACCACACTGTTGGTTTCATCTAACCATACATTAGGGAAGTACATGTGCATATGGAGAACTCTATATTTGGATGTAGTGAAATCCTGCAATGCTTACCATGTGTACATACCTATATTCGCCCTTCAGCAATCAATGGCTAGAATAATATCCTCACAAAATTTTTGCCCACAGAACACGAGTATATAACAATGCATGTTCTGTTAGTTACCTTGAAGAATTTGTTTGTGAGGATAGAACATGATTACAAAACATGCATGACATGGTAGTTTCCTGTGAAGAATCGATTGCGAGATAACATGAGTATAACCATGCATGGCACTTCTATATTTTCGAACCCAGTATACATTTCCCTGTATTTTCCTCCCAGTTCCAACAGGGACATATCAATGCTGTTTCTTGCATTATCCTAATCATACTCTAAACAATGCTGATCTTACATTAACAACGCATGTCCTTTTTGATATGATGCAGTATCCCTAAAGTTACTGCCCTTTGTAATTACACCACCTTTTCCAAAAACAAGGAAGCACAACTGGTTCCTCGCTCGATCAGACAACGGCTAAAGACTGATGATCATTCGGACACATGAGCTGGAAAAGTTATATTGCAAAAAACCCACTGTATACAAGCACCGTGTAATACGTGAGTATCCGGACAGTGGCTGTTACGGCTATGAGGAGGATACCAGCTTGTTGGGGCCTTTAGGATTTTTTAGTTGGAGGCGAGTAAACAGCCTTGGTTCACACTCTCTGTTTCTTGGACTCAATTATCCGATTAACCAGGAGATCACCATTGGCAAGGACCTTGATGGCAGAGAGGCTCTGTTTGCTATGGAAAACTGTGTCTACACGGCGAGCCCTAGGAGTTCGGTTGCAAACTCCCCTGATTGTCAACGATACAGCCTGCAGCCAAAAGAAGGTGAGAATGACAAAGGCATCCGGATTAACTTTGATCCTTGGATGTCTCAATTACGACAGGCAGTGATGTGGTTCAAGCCTTTTGGTTGATAGGTAACTGGGCTGTTTTATCAAAAGGGTGGAGTACTGGTGTCTCCGGAACACTGATCGCTAAAGCGGGGCTGCAAATTATGATGGTGTTGGATCATCTCTTCGAATGACTTTGTTGTCTTTGCTACTGGTTCTGGATGGGTAGTTCTTTCTTTTGTTATGCATATTCCTTGTCATTTGGTCATCCTCGTCTATGTCACTCTTTCTATGTAATAGTTGCTTCTGCTTAGAATGTCATTCTCGTCTGGATCACGAGAGTCTGAGCGCTGCAGATGGGTACGTTTTGGTGGTGTATCAAGACTTCTTATGAACTATCATGTCTTGCTGTGTATGTCAGTAGTAGTCACTAGTCAGTGTTTGAATGTTGTATATATCGTTGTTTCGAACTGTTTATTGCCTCGAACTACTGGTGGGCTAAATGAGGGCATCACCATTCTCCAGTGTTCAGAGTATATCTCCTTTTTTCAAGTTATATAATTTGAGCTCACTGCCTTTTCGAGGATGTACACTTGCTTGGGCTAGTGAGGTGTCGTTGAATATGGGCCGAGTAGTAACGCAATGCCAAACAGGTCAATTATGACTCTCGGGCCGGGCTCTCAAAAGATCCTGGAAAAAATGCCGGGCTCTCCAAAAAAGAAAGAATAAGGACTCTTAGGCCGACATGTGGGCGCCACCGGTGTTTTCGTGCGCTTGCGCGCCGAGAGCATATTGGCGCGTGCTCGAAATTCATGCTACGTTTTCATCCCCTGTCTCCCGCCCCTCCCCCACCTCTGGAATCTCGATTCCTACTCCAGTTCCCCAAAATCCCCCTCCTGTACTCCCTGTACTCAAGTGCACTATCATGTCGCCGGTCAACGTGGATCTCCGAGCCGGAGATCCCGACATCCGTCCTGCCTTCGGTCGCTGCGTGCTGTCGCACAACAGTGGCATCGCGGCGCTTGACGACCAGTTTGCCGGCAAAGTGTTGATGGTAACCATCAACAGCGACCGGCCTCCCGTCTTGCCGGGTGACCTTGTCAAAGCTCTTGGCATTGCGCACGGCATCCCAATAAGTGACTTGTTCGTCGAAGTCTGTCTGCCACCGGTTGATTTCTTCATCAGGTTCCGGACAACTTTCGACTGCAGTCGTCTGTTCGAATCTTCCTAGCGTTTGTTCTGCGATGGCGCGCTGGTGAGCTTTGATCGGTGGCACCCAGGATGGGGCTCGGTGCCCTCCGAGCTTGAGTTTTTAACAAAGCTTACCTTCCACGGCATGCCTCGACGTGCTTGGAACAGCGAGTCCATGAACGAGCTTATCAACGACCTTGGAGGTGAGCTCATAAGTATGTTTGTTCCTCCAGACAGCTGGGCTCTGACTGTTATGGCATGGATGAAGAAGCCGTCCACCATACCGAAGGTGATTGGTGTTGAGATACCGGTGCAGGAACCGGGGTTGTACTATTCGTCGCCACCAAGGCCACCGCGGACCACATTAGGGATGTACCTGTATCGAGTGTTCGTGCATGTCGAAAAAGTGGTCAATCCATCAATCAAAGTCCTGCAGCCGCCGCTGGTGCCAGGGTCCGTCGACGACGTCCATTACAGGAGGCAACGTCAGACTTTCCCCGTGTTGCTCGGAACGATGGACGGCACAGGTCCTACGCCATCGCGCGGCGGAGGCCACTGCTTCTTTGGGAGAAGAGGCAGGGCTGGCTGCCTGGATGTGCTCTAATTTGAGGTAACAGCTGAATCTTGTCAGATAGTACTAGTTAAATCCGAGCTATGGGTCTGAAGCACTGATATGCCAGTACATTTGATTCCGACCTGTTCTAATTTTGTACATGAACTTTTTTTAGAAAGGGCTGTACGTCAACTTAATGTGCTAGCAGAACTTATTGTGTTGTCTGTCTGTTTTCTTTGCACAACATTCAAGATATTTCCCCGTCATTTATAAAGACGATGAACCATTATGTACTACTTCGTTGGTTTCAACATAGCCCTTCCCGTAGAGATCCACTGCTTCCATCCTGATTGTGCTGCCTGAGTGAAATTTTTGTATGCAAGTTCAGTGTGCTATGATGTTCTATATGATTGTGTCAACTATATAAGTTTTTACTGAGCATCAGCAATGCATATGGCTGAAAGATGTATTTATGAGCATCGACCGATGGGTCTCTATCTCTCTCTCTCTCTCTCACACACACACACACACGCACAATTGGGACCCGTTGAATTTTTTATTTGCTCGTGACAGCTTTTAATTAGGTTCCACTGTAATCTAATTTTTTTCTTAAGTTATTAATTGAGCTCAGCGACTTCAAAAATTTGTACAGAAGCCTTGTTTGGGCCTTTCTGGCATCGCTGAATGTGGGCTGAGTAACCATGTTAGGTTCTACTGTACTACACAGGCCTTTTTTTCAACATCAGCAATGCAACTGGGCTGACAGTTGTACACAATATCCGGGTCAACTTGTTATCCGCCCCGCTGGGCTGCAAAGTTTCCTAGGAGGTATGCATTAGGCTTAACAGAGAAAATGGACTTTAAGAAATAATAAATGGGATGTAATTATAATAACTAGGCTATTACTATGCACCAAACACGTAATTAGTTTGAAAAATATATTATTTTTGGAATTTGGAAATTTTAATTTCATTACTTGTTGCACGCGCAATATTTTGTTGTATTTTAACGTGATACAACTTTAGTTTGAAATTATATTTAACCTGACTAGAAATTTCGGATGAAAATATTTCGGATCCCATCAAAATGTGGGAATTTTTTTTTGAATTCTGTTTTGAGCGGTTGTTTGAAATTATTAATCGTTGTCCTAGCTAGAAGTTGGGTTGTACTTTTAACAAACTGTAAATGGGCTGTAGTAAATTCCATTAGAATTGAAAAATGGGTTGTACATTCTTACAAATCACAAATGGGCTATATGTTCTCTGCCAAATCCGAGCTGTGGGCCTACTAAGTTGACGCGTATCAAGGGCTTTGTCAACTTAGTCAATATAAACGATTCTAGCTGCAGTGATCGTACGATGTCCATCCAACGGCCGTAGTGCTTCTTCAACCTCAAGTCTTCTTGCTCCAGCCGCCCAAAGCAGCGCCGGTCGTGTCGCGTGCTCCTGCCTCCCGTGGACGGCTGTGATGCCGCGGAGGCCTCACCGCCCCGTACTACTCCCACCGCTGGCCAGGCCATCCCTCTACTCACCCACACCCCCTGTTATTCTGTGGCGACGGCAACCTCACACCGCAGCCGAACCAGTGAACCCTCGTACTCCTCTCCGCGCGGGCTACCGCTGTTGCGTCTTCCCCAGATCTGCGTCGTCCCCTTCCTAGGCCTCGCCGTCGTCCAGACCACCGCCCTGGTGGTCTCGGCGTGGCGTGGTCAACGTGTTCAACGATCGACTTCCATCGGAAGAGTACTGTATGTGGAGAGGCTGACAGCTGGGTCCAGGCGGCCGCAAGGAAGTGCCTCCTTATTACGCGCAAAATAATTATTCCTCCACCTGAAAGCAGGGACCCACCGGACGGGCCACCTTATTTCACGGAAAAAAACGTTTCCCCCCTGACTGCTGGGACCCACCGGACGGACCATCGTATTTCGTGAAAAAAACATTCCCCGCGCTGTCAGCTCGGACCCACCGGAAGTGCCTCCTTATTACGCACAAAAAAATGAATACCCCCCTGGTAGCTGGGACCCACCATGGTAGGAGGCTGAATTGTGGGCCTACTAAGTTGACTGGGATGGGGGCCTTTGTCAACTTTATTCCATCTGAATGATTCAAGCTCCAGTGACCGTACGATATCCATCCAATGGCCGTAGTGCTTCTTCAACCTCTGGTCTTCTTGCTCCAGCCGCCCAAAGCAGCGTCGGTCGTGCTGCATGCTCCTGCCTCCCGTAGCCGGCTGTGTTGCCGCGAAGGCCTCACCGCCAGTACTATTCCCACCGCTGGCCAGGCCCTGCAGCGACGGCAGCCTAACACCGCAGCCGAACCAGTGAACCCTCGTACACCTATCCGCGCGGGCTTCCGCTGCCGCGTCTTCCCCAGCTCCCCATCGTCCCCTTCCTAGGCCTCGCCGTCGTCCACCGCCCTGGTGCTCTCGGTGCGGCGTGGTCAACGTGGTCAACGTGATCAAGGAACAGCTTCAATCGGATGTGGACTGTACGTGGAGAGGCTGACAGCTGGGTCCACGGCCGCAGCAAGGAAGTGCCTCCTTATTATGTAGAAAATAATGATTCATTCACCTGACAGCTGGCACCCACCAGACGGGCCACTGTATTTCGCAAAAAAAACATTTCCCCTGACTGCTGGGACCCACCAGCTAAAGCTTCGCACGCAAGGAAGTGCATCCGGGCAAAAAAACAAAATGATTCGCCCCCCTGACCACTGGGAGCCACCAGCGACACCTTCGCACGCAAGGAAGTGCGTCCAAGAAAAAAAAACGATTCGCCCCCCTTACTGCTGGGACCCACCAGCTATATCTTAGCACGCGAGGAAGTGCGTCTGGGCAAAAAAAAACGATTCATCCCCATGACTGTTGGGACCCACCAGCTACATCTTCGCAGGCCAGGAAGCGCCTGACAGTTGGGATCCACCTAGTCGAAGTGTACGTAGCATTGTCATTCTGGTCGCAAACGTGTACGTACATACTAGTCGATGTAGAGGCGCGCACGTGTCATAGTAGAGGCGCGCATGTGTCGTAGTAGAAGCGCGCACGTAGCATGTACACGTACGTACAGCGGCGAGGGTGCAAGAAAAAAATACGGCCACATACGTACATACGGGTAGGGTCTCGAACGCCTACTCGCGCATACATACATGTCTGGGTCGGAATGGAGAAACAACGTCGTCGTCGTGTTCGTGGGGATCCAACTGGCTGGGTCGGAACATTATGCATGGTCGTGTTCATCGGGAGGGCTTGGACAGAACAGGCGATGGAAACAAGGCCTGGCATACCGCAGAACGGAGGAAACGGACCTCCTATGTTCGGAACGGGGTCCTGTTGATCGGGAGGGGTGTGGTCTATCGCAAAACAGAGGAAACGGACCTCCCACGGTCGAAACGGGGGTCATGTTGATCGGGAGGGGTGTGGCGTACCGTAAAACGGAGGAAACGGACCTCCTACGGTCTAAACGGGGGTCCTGTTGATCGGGAGGGGTGTGGCATACCGCAAAACGGAGGAAACGGACCTCCTAC
>NC_057810.1:578701040-578821347 GCF_018294505.1 Triticum aestivum | reverse complement strand
TTCAGTTAGCAGCAGTAGCAAAGGAATCGCTCCATCGGGTTCAGTTAACAGCCATCGATCGATCTCTCGGGTTCAGTAACGTGTATCCTGCAGTGCAGTCGCTCAGGTTCAGTTAGAGCCCAACGCCTCGCTCGGGATCAGTTAGAGCCAACGCCTCGCACACACGCGCGTATGTGTACGAGAGAAACACGCATCGCTCGGCCCCCGACCTCCCACCATAACTAGCAACTCCCCGAAATTTTCCTCCCCCTCGCTTCTACCACGGTTTTTTCTGTCATGGACGGCCCAAAGAATGTCATGCAGCTGCGTCTCCGGCCTGCCCAGGACGAAAAGCTCGCAAAGGGGGTACACAACGCGTCATCTCCCGATCTGTTAGATTGGTCGGAGGACTCCCATGGCCGTAGACTCATGGGTCAGTCCGGACGGCTGCCGCATACAAGGAAGATTCCACAAGACTTGGTGATCAAGACAAGGACTCCTCCCCCACCGGCGTATTCGGCTAGGACTCATGTTATCCTAGGCCTCTGGTGCATTATATAAAACAGGGCCAGGCTAGTCGATAAAGAACAACAATCATACCATAGGCTAGCTTCTAGGGTTTAGCCTCTTTGATCTCGTGGTAGATCTACTATTGTACTACCCATATCATCAATATTAATCAAGCAGGAGTAGGGTTTTACCTCCATCGAGAGGGCCCGAAGCTGGGTAAAAAGATCGTGTCCCTTGTCTCCTGTTACCATCCGCCTAGACGCACAGTTCGGGATGCCCTACCCGAGATCCGCCGGTTTTGACACCGACATTGGTGCTTCCATTGAGAGTTCTGCTGTGTGTTCGGCAAAGGGTCGATGGCTCTCCTACAGATCAACTACGACTTCGGCATCTTCGTCACCAGCTCGACTAGTCACCTTGGTTCAACCAAGGACTGTGCCCTGCCTCCGACCGTCATGTTCAGATGAGGGCCTTCATCAACATCAACTCCGATCTCTATCAAGATCATGGATGAATCATCCAGGGAGCCCGGGGGCTCGACGTCAACATTGCCCTTGGTGGACCGTGCTGTTTTTCTGGACAGCGAACTTGTGTCCGCCGTCACTGCCTCCTCAAGCGTTGGTTCGGCGATTGCTTCAGTGGAATAGTGCGGAAATGAATCTACAACAACCCTGGAAAATTTCGTCGAGTTCCGATGGAGGAATCTCTGGCAACCCGTGACATACCGGAGCCTTGTCAAATCTGAACAAGGATCTAGACAAGTTTAGGGCATGGTTTCCAGCTTCTAGCTAGGACGTCCTTTGGAAGATCCAACCGTTGATCGGCTGCAGAATTCCTATATCTACCACCTCCCAAAATTTCAGCTTTATCCGACCGTCCGAACTCCGGGAACCTTCCAATTAGTGCATCACTTTTCAGATCTGTTTTCTGCGTGAGAACGAATCCAACCCGAGTTCCTCTTTTTATGAACGGGAATTCGGACATCCTTTTTGAAGGAAGTTTTGTATGGGTATCGTGTTTTGTTCCTGAACACATCCCGCTAACCTTAAAATCTTTTGAACATGCTCTTCAACATCATGCTGGTGTCAAACTAGTCCGGCAATATTGCTCCACGGCTGCCGACCTGTGCTAGACACGTCGTCACTTTGTTGAGCCGCGCTCAACTTCTTCGGATCATCATCTCGGCAAGCCAAACAAGAGTCCAGCATCGCGAAGGATAAATCATCACCAACATCGCCACCCCACGGATTACATGGAGCGGGCACACCTGCATCGCCGCACGGTCACTTCATCAAGCCGGCATCGACCACGTCATGACCTGCATCGGCAGGGCCGCACTGTTGCTTTTTCAAGATGGTGTCCATCACGCCGACCTACTTCGACTCATCGGCTGACACCGAGGCTTCATCATGTTAGCTGGACCGAGGGCTTCATCATCTCTTCATCAACCTACTCCGGAGACTTCTGCGTCGCTGGCCGACCAGCTCCGTCACGTTAGCTGGACCGAGGGCTTTGCCTCGGCAAGCCAACCTTTGCCAGCATAGACATGCCGTTGCTTTATCGCCCATCAGGCGATAGGTGTGCGGATCGAGTCCCAATTTTGGGAATCACCTTTCTTCGTATTGCTACAACAAATAAGCCAGGTGCTATTAATCCTAGTATTTTTTGCTTGTTTGGGTTCTTTTTTCCCAACGAATTATTACTCTGGTTTGTCCATCATATGTACGCAGGTCTATCAAATGGTGGCCGCATTAACGGCGGCCGCATGGTGGTTCGGTCAGTTTTCGTACATAGTCCGGCGAACGCCACATCCGGAACTCTAACCGACGTGTGAATTCAGGCCTTGCAATGCCTTTACCGCATCACACCGCCGCCCTGCATCGACATTGACTTCGGCGCCAGGCCATATTCCTTTAATTACTCACTTTGCAAAAATTATTTGTTATGCAACGATTTTTTTATTATTATTACTATTATCTTCGGTTTGCACTATTTTTTGTGCACAGGAAAATGATCCAGCCAGACTATATCATTTGGCATCACCTCGGCTGGACGGGGGGCTTCGTCAATACTTCATTACCCCATACCGGGGACTTCGGCATCACCCTGCCGTCCTGCATTGACCATGCTATGTCACCACTTTAGAGTGCCGAGCTCTTTGCTCCGCCACCTCGGGACCGGCTTGGGGGATGGAACCTTGTCCCGCCTCAAGCTCGGACTGCGTCATCAATACCGAACACATTAACCAGCTAAGTTGCCTTCATGCTCAAAGTTTTAAATTTTTAACTTGTGTTCGGCTCGACCAAACATTATACTTTTTTGGAAAAAAGTTGCTTGTAAAAATTTCCTTGTCCAAACTTTTTTTGTGACACGCAAATTCAAATACCCCGTTTACTTGGGGGCTTCCTTCATGAAGCTTTTTCCTCTTGCATATGATTATACTTGTACGGCTTCGTTCCTTGTTCGTGTATTACACCACAATATGCACCATATTGACTTAAGCAATTTGCAAGCTGGGTTTCCTGGCTCCTGTGCTTACCCCTATGTTCCCGATTGTTCGGCTAGGGAGTAAAGGGAGCACCTCTGCGATTGTCACGATCGGGTCACCTGAGCCGGACCTTAGACTGGGTGAAGCCGAAAGCTAGCGCTCTTATTGTTTTCAATCATGGTCGGCACACAACGGAACTCATGAGTACAAAAAATCTATTGCACAAAGTCTCGTAGTAATAACGAGCACCGAAGAAAGGTATCGGTGGGGGTACTATTTTCTTCGAAGATGCTTCTTACACTTTGTTAGTAATATGGCATAAGTTCCTTGAGCGCACTTTGTCTGTTACAGCCTTATGGCTTGATTGCCTGGTTATCGGAAACACCGTCGATATTCTCGCCAGGTGGAGTACATAACACTTTTCGGCCCTTGCCGAAGAGGGAGAAGCCGACGGTCGGTTAAGACGCGTATAAAGTTCGGGTGAACATAGATATGATACAAGTACTTCGGTACATACAATCATTCTTTTAACCAAGTCACTTGGGGGCTCTTATGTTTATTTGAGACGTTTTTAAGTGTTTTTCTTCTTAGTCGTTTCAAAGTTTTTATTATTATTTATCACTCCTTTTTTCGACACAAGTGTGCGGTCACTAGCCGGGGAGCCTAATTTCTCTCTCAAAGCCGCTAAAGTCTAGTTTGCTAAACTGGCCTAGTAAGAAGTACTCCACCTTCAGGATAGGAGGTTGAAGCCGTAGGCTGACCCGCCTGAAGTTTTGAGATAGGATGTGTCATGTTAAAGCACGACAGAAGCACCTTTTTTTTCTAAAGTCCAATTTTCGGATTGGCATCGAACACTTGATCTAGTTCGGACATTAACCTTTTGAATAAGTTTTTTGGCTTTTCGAGCCCATGGCACTTTTAAACTATTTGTGTGTTTCAAGCACAAGTCTCGCAGTGCAACACCGGACACCTTTAGAGATTCGGCAAAAACATCCTCGGATATTGCTCTATATGCATCGGTTTCGAATTGTGTCTTCGGTCAATAGTTGGGTTGCCCGGCTCCTGCGCTTGCCCCCTACGTTCCACTTTGTTCGGCTAGGTGTGCAAAGGGAGAACCACTGCGATGGTGCTTCCAGCTCACATGGTTAAGCACCTAAGTGGAGAAAGCCAAAAACTGACTGTCACAATAAGCGTAAACTGGTCAGCGATCCGATAACTGTGTTAAATGATGGTCCATTCATAACATTGGCCAAAGTGTTTATGGCTTGACCTCAACTGTCGCCGAACACTACCGGGGGCTAGTAAATGGCCTCCCAAACTAAATCCTCAATATTTTGCTCTTACATTAGAGCTGAGGTTTCATGATCATGCTTAGCATGCCAACCCAAAGAAAGGAACCGATAGCGGAACTATTTTCTTTGGAAGACATTTCCTATGTTAAACAACAATATAACATGTCTCTCTGTGTACCTTTGTTTATAAAACCGCATGGCCAGATTGCCTTGTTTGTTGTAAATCTTTTCCCTCATAAAGGCTTTATAAAGTAGGACAAACACTCCTCGGCTACTGGCTGAGGAGGTTGAAGCCGATGGTCGGTCAACAAAGTTTGTACAATGCGGATCCGAGCATTAATGACATAAAGTACTTGGATACATAGATTCATTACACATAATTTGTGATTTTACTATGGATATCGATCCTTAATTCGGCCACCTGTGCCCGCATTAAGGCTCGGGGGACACTGGGCTTCGGGCTTATTATTTACAAATTTTAAAGGGGCACGTCGATCCCCTGATCTGGTGTTTCCACCCGACCAGTGTCTCGGGGGCTACTGCATTGCCTGTTCTATGCAGGAAATTTTAAGTGCAATACAGTTTCCGAGGAGATTTTGATCCTCAGGTTGGTCGGCCGCACCCAACCTGAGTCTCTAGGACTGAGCACACCGATTTTTGTGTCCCGAAGTATTCTGCCGAGCTAGGACTTGATCCTCAGGCCGATTTTGCAAATCAACCTGAGTCTGAGTGGTTACTGGGATCAGCGGTCTTATGTCATCCTTCAGGTGCATCTCGGGTTTTAGAACGATACAAACCTTGAGGGCTACTGGCTATATATCTCGTCAGAGAATAAATTGCATCAATAAAAAACATTGACCAAAAATGAGCCCATGACCGAGGTGCTTAACCACCTCGGAAGCAGTTCGGCATATAGCTCGGAAGCAAGTGGCTTGCTCCTTAGAGGGCATTTCCGACATTAAGCTCGGCTAAACTCCTTCAACTTTTTTGGACCAAGATGATTTATGACATCTTGGATATAGTCCGGCGTTGGAGTTTGGACATAGTCCGGCGTTGGAGTTCGGATACATTTCGGCGTTGGAGCTCGAAAGCAGTCCGACATTGGTGCTCAGCTGTAAGAGATACCTTGAATGCAGTCCAGCGTTAGAGCTCGGACGCAAGAGGACTCTGCCTCCCGGGAACAACTTCGAACCCGAGGTGTGGCATAAAAATAACAAGGCATTGATAAAGGCCGGAAACATAAAGGGGTTCCTTGGATACCCGACGTGTAAACTCGTCGAGTGCATTTCGGCGATCCTTAAGATAGAAGATGAGAAGATTTGTTGAACCAGTTTTCAAGACCGGCAACCGAAGATGAAGAACAGTTCGGATGAATCGAGGAGTGTCCCTAACTTGAAGACCGGTTCAGGGGGCTACTGACGGTGTCCTGGACTAGGGGGTACTCAATGCGTCATCTCCTGATCTGTTAGATTGGGCCGAGGACCCCCATGGTTGTATACTCATGGGCTAGTCCGGACGGCTGTCGCATACAAGGAAGATTCCACAAGAGTTGGTGATCAAGACAAGGACTCCTCCCCCACCGGCGTATTCGGCTAGGACTCATGTTATTTGTAACGCCCCGGATTCGATGCGCCAGGTGTCTGCCAGTTATTCGCCGTCCTTGTCATGTCATTGCTTGCGTGTTGTATTTTGTCATGTCATCATCTGCATTTCATTTGCATGTTTTTCAAAACTTGCATCCGTTCGGGTTCTCCCGGTTCTCTCCGTTTTCCATTCCGAGTCCGGACACACTCGCACGCGCCCGCGACACCTCCGAAATATTATTTTATAAGTGGCATAAAAATATTCTCGGAATGGGTTGAAACTTTTCGTGCGGTATTATTATAGTATAGACAGACCGCCTGCCAATTTTCGTCGCATTCGGAGTCCATTTGATAGCCCAACCGTTAAACCTACAACCGCAATATAGCCGGTCTATCTTCGGACGTTTTCGGTCTCCGGAAATAGTTGCTGGGCTGCACTTCCCTTCTCTCCCCTCAGCTCAAACCTCTCTCTCACAACCCACAAGTCCCAACCTACCCCTCCTCGCCGCCGGTGTCATCCGATCGAGATCAGAGGGTTCGAAACCCCCCTAGACCAAACCCTAGCCAAAAACTGCTATATAAACCCCCTCCCCTTGCCATTTTAGGTATCCCTAGCCTTCCAACTACTCCTAGCCGCCTCCCACCTCCCGCCGCCGCATATTCCTTGTTTTCCAAGCCGGACTAGCCCCTCTCCGCCACTTGGCGCACCACCGTTCGTCAGCCGCCGCCAGCGCCGGCGCCCCGACCAACCGGGCGTCGCCACGTCGCCCCCGTGCCCCCCTGGCCTCCCAACGCCGCCCAGGGCCCGGCCGGCCCATCCGCGGCCCGCCCCAGGCCGATCTAGGCTCGAGGCGCCAGCGCCGCGCCGCCGCGCGCCCCTGGCGCTCGCCTCGCCCCTCCCGCTCGATCCCGATGGGATCAGGCGCGCCTCGCCGGCCTCGTCCATGCGACCCCGCCACCGGAGCTCCTCACCGCCGGCGACCTCATCTCGCCGGAGCAGGACCACCTCTCCGCCCCCTTGCGCCTCGCCCTCTCCCTTCTCTCCCTCTTCCTCATGGCCCCTCTATCTCTCGCAGGGATTCTTAGAAGCTCGCCGCCGCCGCCATGGATATCGCCGTCGCCGGTCACGTCCTCACCTGAACCCGGCCAGGATCCACCGGATCCGGTTGCCCCCGGCCGGATCTGCCCGTTCCCGGCCTTGCCTTGGTCGCCGGAACCCAGTCCCAGCCTCGCCGGAGATCCACTGCCGGCACGACCTTCCTCGACCCTGCGCGCGTGCGGGCACATGCGCAGCCGTGCCTCTGCACGTGGGCCGCGCCCCCCTGCTGGCCCATCTCCTCGGCCCAGCCCCGGCCTGCCTCTCCTTCCTCTCTGGGCCGAAGCCCGTGGTGAGATACCCCCTATTCCCCTCCTAGGCGACATATTACTATATTGCGCTCGATCTGTTTTTTTTTCAGAAAACTGCTAAGTCCCCGAATATGTGACATTATCATGCCATGTTCATCGCATCGTATCTCTGCATCCGTAGCTCCGTTTTGTGCGTGTAATATCTCAAATTGTTCGTCTCAACGAGTACATCATTTCATTCCATTGCATCATTTTCATTTGAGGTCATCTTTATGCCTGAATCATCGTTGCAAGAGTGCTTCATGATGTTGTCTGCTGTCTGTTAACAGAACTAGCTCTTTTGTCATTTTTGCCATGATTGATGTGTGCATCCTATGAGGTTGATGTCTACATGTGTTTTGATCTATACAATGTCTTCATTACAGTGGTGTATGCCATGTATTTTTGTGATCAATGTGCTGACTAGCACAAGCATGCAAACTAGGCATCGTGATGTTGCTGTTTTAGTCCCTGTTCTGCTGTTATTTTGATGCCATGTAAACTTGATGCTACAGAGAGATCCATGCATATTTTGAGATACTTCATTAAGGATGTTTTGAACATATGGTTATCCTCTATACATTCATGCCCTTGTTTGTAATTATGGAGTAGACTAGCATGTCATTTTCGTGCTCTAATTTTGCTTCAAAATGTTTCCTGGCAGATTGTTTGCATGTTATTCAATTTGGCCAAGGTTGTTGTAGTTGATGCTTGCATGCTATGGACTTGTTCTTGCATTGGTTTGTTTCATAAACATGTCTTCTTGATGATGCTATGATTATCTTGTCATACAATGACTTGTGGTGAGTGAATCAAGCTTGTTTAGTAGGGTACTTGTTGTTACTGTTTTGCTAGGCTGAATCTGTTATTTCGTGATGCTATATAAACCTGCTGCTACAAATCATTCTATGCATAATCTGGAGATGTTCACTAAATATGTTTTGTTCTCTATGTCATTCTCTAACCATCCATGCCCCTGGTTGCATTTATAGCCTGCTGTAGCTTGTTGTTATCTTGCTCCAAAGTTGCTTGATAATGTTGATGTCAGCCTGTTAACATTAAGTTCAGTTGTTGCCATGTGTTTTGCTAGTGTTCCATGTACCCTATGAACTTGCTATTGCCATGCTTAGCTTTATAAACATGTCCTCTTAGTGTTGGTTGCCTTGCCATGCCATGTTTTACTCTGTAGTGAGTTGCACAAGCTCACCAACATGCGTTCATAATTCTGTTTTTGTCATGTTTGAATCTGTAATATAACTTGCTATGTTTACATGGGTGCCATCATATTTTCTTCTCCTTTTTGGCTCATGGTCAGTAAGGGACTTTTGATCTATGAATTTAGTAGATTCATGACATGCCTTTGTTTGCCATGATAAGTTCCTGTAACATGTTGTTTCATAGCTCTAAATATTGCAACCTGATGTTATTTTCTGCAAAGTCTGAAATTGTTATTATTTGCAATCTTGCCATGTGTGTTTGAGCATGTTCTAGTGATTTCTAGAGATAGCTCAGTGTTCATGTTTTGTAATGCTTTACCTGTACATCATGCCCATGCCTTTTGTTTTCTTGTTGAGGTCCTGTAGCATATTGGTTTGATGCTTGCAATATGCCTAGTTGTTGTTTTGGACAGATTGTTGCTATAACTTGTATAGTGTGTATGTGTTGAACCGTTGCTCCGTTTTGAGCGTGCTCTATACGAAACTTGCTAGATTTTGCATGTAGTTTCATATTATCATGTTGAATTCATGTTTTGAGGTGTTTGCTTGATGTTTGTATGCATTTTGCATCAATGCCATGTTTAACTTGTTTTGCTCATATCTTCTAGGCCGTAGCTCCAAACTAATTGAACTTTATATGTAACTTGACTAGAATATCGTGTAGATCATCTTGGTGCATCTTAACTTGCTGTTTAACAACTTGAACATAAAGTTTATTCAGATCTGCACCAATTTCGAAATATGCATATCAGGACTTACCGGAATTGTTATATGTTGTTCCCGGCCTCATTTAAACTTGCCTTGATGTGTTGCTCTTGTTTGCATCATCTCTTGCCATGAGTAGCTTCATGTAGTCTTGTCTTGCATCATGGTTGGTTGTGCGTCATGTCTTGTTTATGTGTGGTGTGTTTACCGTGTTGTGTGCTTCTTCTCGATAGTTCCCGTTTCATTGCGATCGTGAGGATTCGTTCGTCTACGATTGGTTCGTCTTCGTGGCTTCATCTTCTTTGTGGACTCGTTCTTCTTCCTTGCGGGATTTCAGGCAAGATGACCGCTACCCTCGATCTCACTACTATCATTGCTATGCTAGTTGCTTCGTTCTATCGCTATGCTGCGTTTCCTATCACCTATTCTTCAAGCCTCCCATATTGCCATGAACCTCTAACCTTTGACACCTTTCCTATGCAAACCGTTGCTTGGCTATTTTACCGCTTTGCTCAGCCCTCTTATAGCGTTGCTAGTTGCAGGTGAAGTTGAAGATTGCTCCATGGTGGACAGGATTTTGGTTGGGATATCACAATATCTCTTATATTATTAATGCATCAATATACTTAGTAAATGGTGGAAGACTCGGCCTTATGCCTGGTGTTTTGTTCCACTCTTGCCGCCCTAGTTTCCGTCATACCGGTGTTATGTTCCCGGATTTTGCGTTCCTTACGCGGTTGGGTGATTTATGGGACCCCCTTGACAGTTCGCTTTGAATAAAACTCATCCAGCAAGGCCCAACCTTGGTTTTACCATTTGCCTCACCTAGCCCTTTTTCCCTTGGGAGTCGCGCTCTCGAGGGTCTTCTTTATTTTACCCCCCCGGGCCAGTGCTTGTCTAAGTGTTGGTCGAAACTGAGCGATGTCCGGCGCCCCCTGGGCAATCAGGGTCTATGCCAACCCGACGTCTTGCTCATTCGGTGTGCCTTGAGAACGAGATGTGTGCAGCTCCTATCGGGATTGTCGGCACATCGGGTGGTCTTGCTGGTCTTGTTTTACCATTGTTGAAATGTCTTGTAAACCGGGATTCCGAGTCTGATCGGGTCTTCCTAGGACAAGGTATATCCTTCGTTGATCGCGAGGGCTTATCATGGGCTAAGTTGGGATACCCCTGCAGGGTATAATCTTTCGAAAGCCGTGCCTGTGGTTATAGGCGGATGGGAATTTGTTAATGTCCAGTTGTAGATAACTTGACACAAGATCCGAATTAAAACGCATCAACCGCCTGTGTAGCCGTGATGGTCTCTTTTCGGCGGAGTCCGGGAAGTGAACACGGTTTTGGTTTATGTTTGACGTAAGTAGGAGTTCAGGATCACTTCTTGATCATTGCTAGTTTCACGACCGTTCCATTTTCTCTCTTCTTGCTCTTATTTGCGTATGTTAGCCACCATATATACTTAGTCGCTGCTGCAACCTCACCACTTTACCCCTTCCATTCCCTTTAAGCTTTGCTAGTCTTGATACCCAAGGTAATGGGATTGCTGAGTCCTCGTGGCTCACAGATTACTACAACAACAGTTGCAGGTACAGGTTATGCGATGATCATGACGCGAGTGCGATGTTTACTTGTTTCGGAGTTCTTCTTCTGCTTCTCCTTCGATCGGGGGATAGGTTCCAGGTCGGCAGCTTGGGCTAGCAGGGTGGATGTCGTTTGAGTTTCTATTTGTGTTTCATCTGTAGCCGGATGATGCTCTTATGTATTGTGATGTTGTATCGTGTGGCATTGTATGCCTTTTGCATGTATCCCCATCTATTTATGTAATGTTGATGTAATGATATCCACCTTGCAAAAGCGTTTCAATATGCGGGTCTATCCTTGGTGGGACCTTCGAGTTCCTTTTGGATAGGGTCGCATATTGGGCGTGACATTATCCTAGGCCTCTGGTGCATTATATAAACCAGGGCCAGGCTAGTCGATAGAGAACAACAATCATACCATAGGCTAGCTTCTAGGGTTTCGCCTCTTTGATCTCGTGGTAGATCTACTCTTGTACTACCCATATCATCAATATTAATCAAGCAGGAGTAGGGTTTTACCTCCATCGAGAGGGCCCGAACCTGGGTAAAAACATCGTGTCCCTTGTCTCTTGTTACCATCCGCCTAGACGCACAGTTCGGGACCCCCTACCCGAGATCCGCCGGTTTTGACACCGACACCCATTTTCTGTCTTTTTTTGTCATAGAAGTAGGAGCCCACCACATCTATGATGAGACCGGGTTTTGTCACAATTATCGTCATAGAAGTGTCATATGTATGACATAATTTTTTTTCATCGGCCCAAAATGTCACGGATGTCTCTTTTTTTTGTAGTGCAAGATTTCTCACAATCCGTTGCAACATAGCAAGACAAAGCATATTGATATTCATTATCACTTCATTCATGATCACATCAAACATGGAGATATTGAGATTATCTACATCAACACTCAAGAGCAACTAGCGGATATTTTCACCAAGCCTCTAGATGAAGCAGGATTTCACGAGTTATGGCATGAGCTCAATATCATTGATTCGAGCAATGTGGCTTGAATCTAGGCAGACCCAACCACACTCATCATCTTATCTTGTTCTAGATGTATGCATGGACATAGGGGTAGTGTTGTTCTCTCAATGAACTCTCCCTCTCCCCATTATGCATAAATTGATCAAGTATGTTACATTAACCATTTTTATGGTACCTGTGCTTCAACAACGAGTTTTGGTTATGGGCCCATGGTTAAAATCTTCACGGTGCCATACCAATTGACTCAAACATAGGTGACTTCGGTCACCACTCTCTCCTTGAGAGGTGTTTTGCCTTATTCGCTCTTTTCTGGTCGTTTAGGAC
Source organism: Triticum aestivum (assembly GCF_018294505.1). Lineage (NCBI taxonomy): Eukaryota > Viridiplantae > Streptophyta > Magnoliopsida > Poales > Poaceae > Triticum > Triticum aestivum. Next base: position 578,809,300 of record NC_057810.1, on the reverse strand, counting down.
CTTGTTTGTGCTTCGAGTCACTCCAAGGGTGCTTCTCATGTTTGGTTGTCTTTTTCACTTGGACTTGGTCTCTCTGGTTGTCTTTGTTTCATATCTCCTTGCCTTTCCTTGCCTTTCTCTATTTTTGTTACATAAGACCCTTCTTTTGTTATTCCTAGTGTTGCTTGTTGTCGCTGGCGCAGCACTACCGCAGAAACTGGGCGGTACTACCTTTATAGCTATAAGCGGTACTACCACCGGCTCGCGCGGTACAGTTGCTCGGAGGTGGGGTGTGGGGGTTATGGATCGGACATGGGGAGTTTCAACTCCCCCATACCCATTCGCCTATCTCTCTCTCTCCCACTTCTCTTCCTCTCTCCAGTGACGAACACGCGGCAAGGGGCTGCTGCCTGACCGCCGCCTCTATGTCGTCTTCTGCGTTTCCTTCCAGTGGGATCGTTCCCCACCTTCTCCTCTTGCCATGGATGTCGATATTACCTCTGCTTTCCTCTCTTTGAATCTAGGCTTTAGGGCAATATTTGTAGCATTAGTCGATTTTTGGCAAAATAGAGGCTCGGGTAGGACGTAGAAGTCTGCTAGACTAGGTGGATTACAGATTGGTAGGAGAGAATTGGAATTTGGCACCCCAATGGCTGTGGTCAGACTGTTTTCCTCCACCTCGGGCGGTACTACCGCTCCCCTAGAGCGGTACTACCACTTGTAGGCGGCACTACCGCTGCTACGGGGCGATACTACCGCTCCCCTAGAGCGGTACTACCACTTGTAGGCGGCACTACCGCTGCTACGGGGCGGTACTACCGCTCATGATGTTGGCTTCCATTTCTCTTGTACCAATCTTTGATTCTTTTTGCTTCTTTCTGCTAGCTTATGCATTTTTATTTTGCTTTCCTCGTTGTTGTGTGTGGGTTCCAGGTGATGGTAGTTCAGAGCATCAAGTCCGTCGCATCAACCCCGAGCATCCTGGAGGAGCTAAGCACTATCGCACTTCTGACGGGGGCGGTGCATCTTCTGGTGCTCAACCAACGCAGCCCAAGCCACGGACCAAGCATGTTGCGAGCAAGCCAAAGCCGAAGGTCAAGTCTGTGTCAGAGATGTCTGCTTAGGAGTTTTGTGGGGCACGTCACCGCAATCCATATTCCCATCCTCAAGAATCGGCTCTTATCAACCGCCCCTTCTGGAACAAGCAGCAATGGTTGAACTATTTTGATGTGCTCAAAGCAAAGAAGAACCTCTTTGTGAGCATCCATTCCATTGACATTCCTTATTTGGAGAAGGACAATGCCTACTTTGGAGAGGCTCTTGATATGTGTGCTCAGCTGAATATCCTCAAGCTAATGGAGTTCAAAAAGGATTTTGATGCTGACAGTGTGGCTTAATTTTATGCCATTGTTCACCTTGGCACTAATGAGGAAAGTGCCTTGATGTGGATGACAATGGAAAACTTATCTCCATCAAATGGAAGGCTTTCATGGAACTATTGGGCTATGAGGACCAGGGGCTTGACAATCTGGTTGGCTTTCACCCCCACAAGGAGACCACTTCTACTCACAAGTCTGCTCTTTGTCCATATAGCATGGTGAAGGTTAATCCCGTCATGAAGAAGAAGACATATGAGTTGTTTCCTGTTCTGGATATTCTTCATCGCATCTTCAGGCACACTCTTTTCCCTCGTATTGGGAACTCGGGTCAGGTTCACTCCTACCTTGTGGATATGTTGCTCTTTTGTCAGCATGAGAAGGAGGCAAGCACACGAGAGTCTTTAGATGTTTCTCATGTCATGTGGTCGGAGCTCCTGTCTGCCATCACTCAGTGCAAGTACCCCATATATGCCCACTTCCTGATGTTGCTTATTGAGAAGGCATGGGCATACACATATCCTGATGTCAAGTTGGAGATCGGTGACTTGGTCTCTCATGAGATTGTTCGACTGAGACAGAAGGAGCACTGGGGCACTCCTGTTCCAGATACAGAGACTCCTTTGGGAGATGATGAGGGTGAGGCAGACCAGAATGATGATTATGAGCCCTTTGGTTGTGGAGCCATCTTGGGCTAAGAATCTCAAGCTAAAGATGAAGAAGCTATTCTGTATGGAGGTTCACGGGTAGTATATGGCACATGTGTCAGAAAAGAAATCTCGCAGTTGTCACAAGACACTTCTGTGTTAGCTTGGAGGTGAGGTTGCCAGTGGCTCAGAGGACAAGATCACTGATGAGGAGGAGTGGATCTTTTAGCACTGTCCCTGGACGGATTCAGAGATCGATCAACCTGACGGAGGCGCGAGCGACCATGCGGAGCTGTGATGATGGGGATTTCCGGCGTTTCTATCACCTGGGACCATTGTAGCACTCTTTGTCCTTTTGGTATCTTGATGCCAAAGGGGGAGAGAGTTTAGGGATTTGCTGAGTTGCGAGTGTGTCTTATTTGTTGTGTCTTTCTCTCTCGTGAACTCTTTTGTCCTCCGGTTGTTTTGGTTTCGATTGTGCTTGTGAGACTTTATCTTTTGTCCTATGTTTGTCTAGTACTTTGGTAGTATGTGAGTTGCATGCTTATCTTGTGTCCTTCTTATGCTCACATACTACTCCTTGCATCTTAGTTTACTTTCTCTATCTCTTAAATGCAAGTGTTGTCGGTCTATAAAATATAAGGGCAATGTTGATTCTAATGTGTGTACTTTGCATTCCAAAAGCACTCTTATTTAAGTGCACACATCTAGGGGGAGCGCGTCTATATGTTGTAGATTTTCGGGTTACTTACTCTCTTGTTATATCTCTATGCAAATCATGTATTGTCATCAGTCCACCAAAAAGGGTGAGATTCTTAGGTCATATTTCTCTCTCAGTGGTTTTGGTGATTGATGATAATGCTTTTTGGACTAATCGTGTGCACTGAGCATTTCAAATATTCCTTCGATTTGGCACAAGATGATTTCTACCCCTCGGTGCTTACAAGAGCAGATTGTATTTTCCTTCGTTTCATTTTCGGTGGTCTTGAGTTGTAGGATGTACCGTACTATCAAAAGGGGTTCCATTTCGGAGAGGTTTGGGTGGAACCAACAAGTGCACATCTTCATTGCACCCTGACTCCCGCATCTGTGGAGTATCGTTCGTTGTCTTGGAAGTGGCATTGGATGGAGCCTACGGTAGTACCATGGCTGGAAGCCGTATTATTGCCGAGAGCGACATGCGGTAGTACCACTCCAGTTTCGCTCTAGTACCCCCTTGACTCGGGACTCACGATTCTCATATCGAGTTGAGCGGCAGTAGCAGCAGTAGTAGGAGCGGTAGTACCGCACCTTCCACCGCTACTAGTGCAACTCATGGTTTTCCTCCTTTGACTCTACCCTTTGTGCTCTCATAAGCTTCTGAGCATGGTCCCAGCGGTAGTACCCATGGTCCAAGCGGCAGTACCACTGCAGCATGCAGTAGTACCGCTCCTAGGAGCGGTAGTACCACGTGTTGTGGGCTGAGCACAAGGATAACAGTTGGATTGTGTCCCCTACTATAAAAGGGGTGTCGGTGTCAAAACCGGCGGATCTCGGGTAGGGGGTCCCGAACTGTGTGTCTAAGGCTAATGCTAACAGGAGGCTGGGGACATGATGTTTACCCAGGTTCGGGCCCTCTCGATGGAGGTAATACCCTACTTGCTGCTTGATTGATCTTTATGATATGAGTATTACAAGAGTTGATCTACCACGAGATCAGAGAGGCTAAACCCTAGAAGCTAGCCTATGGTATGATTGTTGTTGTGTCCTATGGACTAAACCCTCCAGTTTATATAGACACCGGAGGAGGCTAGGGTTACACAGAGTCGGATTACAAAGAAGGAGATCTACATCTGAATCGCCAAGCTTGCCTTCCACGCCAAGGAGAGTCCATCTAGACACGGGACGAAGTCTTCAATCTTGTGTCTTCATAGTCCAACAGTCCGGCCAAAGCATATAGTCCGGCTCTCCGGATACCCCTTATCCAGGACTCCCTTAGTAGCCCCTGAACCAGGCTTCAATGACGATGAGAACAGCGCACAGATTATCTTCGGCATTGCGAGGCGGGTTCCATCTCCGAACACTCCAAGATAAATTCCGAACACAAGGGTCATGTCCGGCTCTTCACATACCACCTTAGAGAGAACAATAATCCATGAATCTAATCTGCTGACAGTCCTTCGTAGCGTAACAGCACGCCGTGGCCTAGTAATTATTCGAACCGTTTTCTACAACCTGCTCCCGCATATATTGCGAGGCGGTTTCCTTGGCACGTCTTGTCGAAGCAGAGATCGTGTACCCTTAACGCGGGATTCTCTTCAATACGGGCGTGGGTAAACCAACTGTTCCACCAATTATGGTGAGTGGGGAACTAGCAGGTTTCATTAGGCAAGCGGGGAGGCACAAAGTTTCATCGCCTCTATAAAGGGGGAAGGCCTCTTCCTTTCTACCCATGCCTTCTTCTCCTTCTGCTCGCCCCTTTCCTTTCACCTGAGCCCAAGCGCCCAATCATTCATATTCCCCACCAATCAAAGGTTCTCCAAAAATGTCCGGATTGGGAGCAGGAGGCAAGTGGATGGCCTCCTCCATCCATGAGAAGTATATTAAAAAGCTGCGGGCGGCCGGGTATCTGGCCAAGAAAATCGGCCACCGTCTTCCAACGGCGGGACAGATCATCCCTACTCCGGAGCCCCATGAGAGAGTCGTTTTCCTCCCCCATTTTGTCCGCGGTATTGGGTTTCCCCTTCACCCTTTTGTTCGCGACATCATGTATTACTACGGGATAGATTTTCACGATCTATCCCCCAATTCCTTCCTTAACATCTCGACGTTTCTCGTCGTGTGCGAGGGCTTTCTCCGCATCTCGCCACACTTTGGACTATGGCTTAAGATCTTCAACATGAAGCCCAAAGTGGTGAATGGAGAACATGTCGAGTGCGGAGCTGCCATGGTGAGCAGGATGCCTAAGGTCACATGGCCGACGGGTACTTTCAACGACTCCGTCAAGGAGTGGCAGCAGCAGTGGTTCTACGTCACTGAGTCGCACGGCAAAAAGTGGGCTGCTGCTCTTGAGTTTCAATCTGGAGCCCCTTTGCGGCTCACGTCCTGGCCCAAGAAGGGCGTGAACTGGTCGTCGTTCGACGAACTGTCAGTGAACTAGGTGCGCGTCAAAGGTATGGAAGACAAGGCCATCAGGCTTGTTGACGTAGTCCAGGTGATGCTGGTCCGCCTGGTCCTTCCTTCTCAGCACAGAAGCTATGATTTGTGGGAGTACGACCCGGCCGAGCACTAGACCCTGCAGGAGCTTTTCGGCTCCTTGCACAAGGACATCTGGAAGGTGCTCTTCAAGTCTGGCAAACCGTGGCCGGACTCCGCCGCAGACCGCGGGTACCCGCTGTTCCACCCCACGAGTCCGGTAAGTCGTCATTATGTCCAGGCCATCCGTATGTTCCATTCGAATGTCCGGAGGGAGATGTTTTTTAATGTGCTTTTCCACGATCACCTGAGGGATGGACGAAGAAGGCGGAGCGGATTCATTGTCTGGCCCCGCTGCCGGAAGAACCGGTGGGACCTCTTCTAATGAAGATGCTGGTCCCGGCGCCTTATGAGGCGCCGAAGAAAGAGGCCAACAAAAAGGCCAAGGAGACCAGGAGCGGTCTCCGTCGTCGCGGTGCTTCAGACACGAAGTCCGAAGACTCTAGTGACCACCCCTCCTTCAGAGAGGACAAGGAGGAGGAGGAGGACGAGGAGGAGGAAGAGGACGAGGAGGAAGGAGAGCTCAAGTCCCCTGCGAGGGGGCGGAAGAAGAGGACAACCTCCTCATCCTTAGAGGCAGATTCGCCTAAGAGGGGAAGAACATCCATCCCCGAGGCGTCCACCACGGCTACCGATAGCAGCCGGAGTGGGATCCCAGGGCCCAGCCCCTGGTAAACTCGTAAGTGCATGAAATCCAAACATATTCATGCATCCCGAATTATTAGAATGCAGTATTTTGATTTGCACCGTACTTTTTACAGTCCGGCGAGGTCTCCTGCCCAACAGTACTCATCGGAGGATTCATTGAGTTCCGATGCCTTGGAGAGCGAGTCAACTCCCAAGGCCCCTTCCCCAAAGCCAGGCTGTGACACTGAGGTGTCGTCCCAAAGGCAACTGAGCCGGGGGGTCGTACCTCGGGGCCGGACATGCGGGAGTGGCAGTTCCCATGAACGTCGATGGCGAGGGCGATCATGGATTCTGCCCACAACCGGACACAGTCCAAGAGACCCTTAAGGCTGTGGGATCAAGCAGGCAGCCCCTCTTGACTGGAGGGGGCGATCCTGCTCCACCCGCAACCTCCGTCCAACCAAAGGTGCCGGGCGGCCTATCGACAACACTGGAGGGCGCGTCCATCATTGATGAACACCGCACACTTATGGGCGCGGTGGTAGAAAAGATTCAGGCCGCCGAGAGCGGACTGAATGAATCCTGCATCAGCCTTATAAAAGGCTTGGAGGTATGTTTTAGGAGTTGTTAGAAGATTGTCATAGTATATATAGCAACCCCTGATGCACTGTTCGAAGAGGACAGGAACTGGACAGGGGATCAAAGTTCTATCCGCAGGAGAGTCAGCTAATGACATAGATCTATTGATTTATGAATCAGGCATCTGCAGCGACTGCCTCCTCTCATACTGTGGAGGTTTCCGGACTCAAGCAGAGTCTGGAGCGGGCCGAAGAGGAACTCGTCCGAGTGAAGAAGCAGCTGGAGGATAAAAAAGGAATGTTTTGAAACTTTAGTATGTTTTAGCACAAGTAAGTAGTTGTGTCTTTCTTAAAGCATATATATCGTGCACTCCAGGAGCAAATGCCAAATTTGAGGCACTCAAGAAGGCAATTGCCTTGGCCAAAAAGAAGGCGGCCGCGGAGCAGGCTCTCCGCGAGAAGCACGAGGCGAGGGTCGTGGAAGCTGAACGAGAGCGTCAGGAGGCCGTAAAGAAAAGTGAGAGTTTGGAGCAGAGTCTATCATTTAAAGAATCCGAACTCGCCCAAGCTCTCTAGACCGTGAATGATGCTCGTGAGGAAGCCCAGGCTGCTCTGAAGGATATTCAGGAGGCGCAGAAGATTGCGGCAGGTAAGGGTTTTTTTATTCAAAGCATCTTATGCCTTCGTAGGGAAGATTCATGGTGACCCATTGAATCCTAATTTTTCCAGGGGCATTTGCGGATCTTCCATGCAGGATATCTGATGCTGCCCAATTCTGCCGAGCTGAGAAGAAGGAAACTGCGGAGAAGCTCTTCTGGTCGCAGTATTTGGCGCCGAATTATCCGGTGCCATTTGTCGACAAGCTGAAACAGCTGATCGAACTGCATTGGCTGGCCGAACTAGCCATGAAGGATTTAGTTATCCGGCTATGGCTCGTCGAGCCCATTCCGAGCAGTTTCTTTGGGCTCGTGAAGCGAATTGTGAGTGCCTGCCTTGGCTGGACGTCATTGAGCGGTCGGTTTGCATAGAAGGGGCACGAATGGCATTTGCCCATGCAAAACTGCACTAGGGGAAGCTTGATGCTGAGAAGCTGATGACCGAGGGGCCGCCGAAGGGGAAAGAGCACCGCAAGCCCGAATTATATTATGATGGTGTCCTGAAGGTGAAAGACATTATTTTCCCCTAAAGGCAGTTGTGCTGTCCTTTGTAAGGCGGAACAGAGTCACTTATATGTATGTGCCTGTTATGTGTAAATTTTGTTCCTGCGCGGCCGTTATATATGTTAGTCTTGAGAGTTGTCCAGTCGTCGGCTTCTGCCCCCATGTAGGAACTACGGGGGTGTTCGGGATACACCTGAACACTCTTTATCCCATTCTTGGGTCCATGAAGGAGGTGTTCAGCACAGCGAACTAGGCAATTAGACTATAGGGCTTTATTACTCTCACTTAGCCATAGGAATTCGAGTATGGGAGGCGCAGCCCCTGGTGTTCGAAAAACCGCATGAGGGGCTCTAATAGCGCCTGATCGGTGGACCTATCCTTCGCACGCTGCATTTTATTATGGCATTATGCATAATAAATCCTTAAAGATTTTACAACCTCTCGAACAGCTGACCAGCTCTCGCCTTATCATGATAGTCAGTTTTCAGCTTTCTCTACTGAGGTGTTCGTCCGGAAGAACCGGGACACAATCGCAGTAGTTCTCCCAGCGCTATCTTAGCCGATATTGCGGAACGTAAGGTACCAAAACATGGGAGCCGGGCAAACCCAACCAATGACCCAAGACATGATTCGGAGCTGAAGCATATAATGCTATAAGTTCAGGGTGCGGAACGACCGAGAAGGTGGTCGGACTTTTTGTTGCTGTAGTGCGGATGTAATGAAGCCCCTGGCGTTTTAAGGCATAACATGATGTTCGGATGCCGTTATGACAAAATGTCTTTGAGAAATAATAGCAGATAAGCGTCAAATGACTCCACATGTTGTATTTAAGTAATACGTCTATGCGTATGAGTACAGTGCATGTTATAAAAGAGAGGCATGACGGCAGAACATGTTGGGACCGGGCGGTAGGGAGCTGTGCGCGAGTCCAGAATAATATCCGAATTGTATTCAGGTGGGGTGGAGATTCCCCATTTGTGTGTCCGAGCTGATTCCAAGTTGTTGGTTCAGTTATGCGCAAAGGCGAACCTGCAAATAATGTTAAAAGGTGTGTGTGAGCAGTGCTGAGCCGTGGGATGTGACCCGTCCAGCTTATGCCGAAGGATCTGTATGAGCCATGATCAGGCTGGAGTATCATGAAGTAGTTCGGACTCCTTTATCGGTGTCCGGGAGTTTGAATCAAGGTTTGATTGAAAAAAACCGTAACTCGCTGCTTCTGTTAATAAAGTGGCTGAATATTCTTAGGCGCCGATGCATAGCTCGGTCTTTCCCGTGATTGTGACTACATCATGTGGGTCTGGGTTTTTTAAGACTGTCGTGGGCATTGGGTGATAATGCGTCGAGTTGCAGTGTATCCTGGCGGTGCTGAATAGCTACTACCTAGAGATGCAATGTCGAAAGTTAGTTCTTTGGTATGGCAATTTTTGGGCGATCCGAAGACCATCTCTAGAGTTGCGGGGCCTAAGTCACCTTTGCGCCTAGTTATGACACTCTAAAATGAGTTTTTTAGTGGGTCTGATCCTCAAGTGATCGATCCTTGGGCTTGATAATCTGGGCTCCTTGCCCTGGGACCTCTTCATGGTATTTCTGGCGTCGTCCTGCCGATCTGTTTAAAGACCTAGCATTCTATATTGGTATGGTTGGCTGCCGCTCCTAGGGTACCATGGATTTGACATGAGCGGTCAACTATGCGGTCCAGGCTGGAGGGGGCCGAATTATGATTTTGAATTCTCTTCTCCCGCTGAACGGGTTGAGGACTACGGGCTCCTGTGCTGGCTGTCGTTTCCTGGGCGTCATTCTATGCCTTGGGGTGCTTATATTTCTTGCACCAAGGTTTGCGAACTCCGTTCTTGGCTGCCGATGTGCCCGAGGTGCCTGCTATATTGATGTTTGGTATGTAATGTTGGTCTTACGCGTAGCCCCTTGCCGTAGTGTGCTGTTGGTGGGGTGTGGGCCTGCGTTGGATTTTTAGTGCCGCCTCCTCGAATTGAGGTAGTAGCCTGCGCTTTGGGTAGTATTTTTTTCGGCGCTCGAGTCTGTATTCCACGACTGCCCGGGCCGTAGTCCGTCCGTCTGTGAGCCGGTGCTTCAAGCGCTCCTGCTCTATGAGATCCTCTGGTATGCCGAATCCGTCGTCACCGAGGCTTGCCTTGTCTTCGGGGGAGGCATATGGTTATTGTCCTCCAAGTATCCGTCCATCTCCTGTTCGTCTCGGCTGACCTGTCCGTGTTTCTGTTTGGCCTGCTCGAGGGTAGGATGATCGGGATTGTATCCCTCTTCGGCACCTGAGGGAGTCCCGGATTAGGGGGTGTCCGGATGGCCGGACTATGACCTTTGGCGGACTCCCGGACTATGAAGATACAAGATTGAAGACTTCGTCCCGTGTCCGGATGGGACTTTCCTTGCCGTGGAAGGCAAGCTTGGCGATACAGATATGTAGATCTCCTCCCATTGTAACCAACTCTGTGTAACCCTAGCCCTCTCCGGTTTTAGTCCGTAGGACGAACAACAATCATACCATAGGCTAGCTTCTAGGGTTTATCCTCTCTGATCTCGTGGTAGATCTACTCTTGTACTACCCATATCATCAATATTAATCTAGCAGGAGTAGGGTTTTACCTCCATCGAGAGGGCCCGAACCTGGGTAAAAACATCGTGTCCCTTGTCTCCTGTTACCATCCACCTAGACGCACAGTTCGGGACCCCCTACCCGAGATCCGTCGGTTTTGACACCGACATTGGTGCTTTCATTGAGAGTTCCTCTGTGTCGTCAACATTAGGCCCGATGGCTCCTCCGATCATCAACAACGACGCGGTCCAGGGCGAGACTTTCCTCCCTGGACAGATCTTCGTATTCGGCGGCTTTGCACTGCGGGCCAATTCGCTTGGCCATCTGGAGCAGATCGAAAGCTACTCCCCTGGCCATCAGGTCAGATTTGGAAGTTTGAACTACACGGTTGACATCCGCGGAGACTTGATCTTCGACGAATTTGTGCCACAGCCGAGTGCACCGCATTGTCAAGATGGGCACGATCTAGCTCTGCCGCCGGACAGTGCCCAGAAGGCCGCTCAGGTGTCCGCTCTGACCCTTAGTTCGGAGCCAACTGCGCCGATCGAGGACGGGTGGCTAGACACCACCTCGGGGGCTGCAATCTCTACGACGATCGAGCCGAACACCAGTCTTGTCCTTCGTGAAGCTTGCGACTCCAAGGTGCCAAAATCCTTTTCGGATTCCGAGCCTTCCGCACCCCTACCGGTTGAACTCGATTGGGCGCTGATCATGGAGTTCTCCATCGCGGACATCTTTCAGCACTCGCCCTTCAGCGACATTCTGAATTCACTACATTCTCTCTCTATATCAGGACAGCCCTGTCCGGACTATGGTCAGCAAGGTTGGGATGCGGACGACGAAGAAATTCGAAGCCCACCCACCACCTACTTCATAGCCACTATCAATGATTTAACCGACATGCTCGACTTCGACTCCGAAGACATCGACGGTATGGACGCCGATGAAGGAGACGACCAAGAACCAGCGCCTATAGGGCACTGCAAAGCCACGTCGTCATATGACATATACATGGTGGACACCCCAAAAGAAGGGAATGGTGATGGAACAATGGAGGATGACCCCTCCAAGAAACAGCCTAAGCGCCGACATCAGCGGCGCCGCTCTAAATCCCGCCAAAGCAAAAACAGCGATTCCGGCACCGGAGATAATAATACCCCTGACAGTGCTGAAGACAACCCCCTCCAGCAGGATTCAGCGCAGGCGGATGGAGAAGCCAGCCCTGATAAGAGAGCGGCAGACAGAGAGGTAGAGGACGATAATTACATGCCTCCCTCCGAAGACGAGGCAAGCCTCACCAACAACGAATTTGTCGTGCCTGAGGATCCCGTCGAACAAGAGCGTTTCCAATGCAGGCTTATGGCCACAGCGAGTAGCCTCATGAAAAAACAGCAGCAGCTTAGAGCTGACCAAGACTTTCTAGCCGACAGATGGACTGAAGTCCTTGCGGCCAAAGAGTACGAACTCGAACGCCCCTCCAAGAGCTATCCCAAGCGCAGACTGCTACCCTGATTAGAGGACGAAGCAACTAAACCTACATCACCAGCGTATGACGTGGCCGACCGGCCACCCCGTGGACACGACAGAGAGGCCTCTCGACCATCAATTCAAGATGCACCCCGACGCCGCTCAAAAAATACAAGGGCACGGGGAAATGCACGAGACCTGCGTGACATATTGGAGGATAAAAGGCAAACAAGATTGATCTATGGATCGCGTGGGCGCCCCACGACACGTGACGATGATCGTCGCCCCGAATATGGCAAATACGGCCAGGCTGAACATGGCAGGCAAAGTGCATATGAGCTATGTTGTGATATAGCCCAGTACAGAGGCACCGCACACCCACTATGCTTCACAGACGAAGTAATGGATCATCAAATCCCCGAGGGCTTTAAACCTGTAAACATCGAATCATACGATGGCACAACAGATCCCGCAGTATGGATCGAGGATTATCACCTTCATATCCACATGGCCCGCGGTGATGATCTACACGCTATCAAATACCTCCCACTCAAGCTTAAAGGACCAGCTCAGCATTGGCTTAACAGCTTGCCAGCTGAGTCAATTGGTTGCTGGGAGGACCTGGAATCCGCATTTCTCGACAATTTCCAGGGCACCTATGTGCGACCACCAGACGCCGATGACCTAAGCCAGATAATTCAGCAGCCAGAGGAATCGGCTAGACAATTCTGGACACGGTTCCTAACCAAGAAAAATCAAATAGTCGACTGTCCGGACGCAGAGGCCCTTGCAGCCTTCAAACATAACATCCATGACGAATGGCTTGCCCGGCACCTAGGACAGGAAAAGCCGAAATCCATGGCAGCCCTCACAACACTCATGACCCACTTTTGCGCGGGAGAAGACAGCTGGCTAGCTCCTAGTAATAACATGACCAAAAGCCCTGGTAATTCGGATACCAAGGACAACAATGGCAGGTCGTGTCACAACAAGCACAAGCGCCACATTAACGGCAACAATACTGAGGATACGGTAGTTAATGCCGGATTCAGAGTGTCTAAACCCGGTCAGCGGAAAAAGCCATTCAAAAGAAATACTCCGGGCCCGTCCAATTTAGACCGGATACTCGATCGCTCGTGCCAGATACACGGCACCCCCAAACAACTAGCCAATCGCACCAACAGGGAGTCTTGGGTGTTCAAGCAGGCATGCAAGTTAAGTGCCGAAAAAAGAGACAAGGGGCTACATAGCGATGACGAGTAGGAGCTCCGGCCGCCGAACAACAGAGGACAGAAGGGCTTTCCCCCACAAATGCGGACGGTGAACATGATATACTCAATCCACATCCCCAAAAGGGAACGGAAGCGTGCGCTTAGGGACGTATATGCGTTGGAGCCAGTCGCCCCAAAGTTCAACCCATGGTCCTCCTGCCCGATCACTTTTGATCTAAGGGACCACCCCACTAGCATTCATCACGGTGGATTCTCCCCATTGGTTCTACACCCAATCATTGACGGATTTCACCTCACTAGAGTCCTCATGGACGGCGGCGGCAGCCTGAACCTGCTTTATCAGGATACAGTGCAAAAAATGGGCATAGATCCCTCAAGGATTAAACCCAAAAAACGACCTTTAAAGGCGTCATACCAGGTGTAGAGGCCAGCTGTACAGGCTCAGTTACACTCGAGTGGTCTTCGGATCCCCGGATAATTTCTGAAGCGAGGAGTTAATCTTCGACATAGTCCCGTTCCGCAGTGGCTATCACGCCCCGCTCGGGCGAACCACATTTGCAAAGTTCAATGTGGTGCCGTACTACGCATACCTCAAGCTCAAGATGCCAGGCCCTCGAGGAGTCATTACGGTCAATGGAAACACCGAACACTCTCTCCGAAAGAGGAGCACACGGCGGCCCTCGCGGCGGAAGTACAAAGTAGCCTCTCAAGGCAATTCTCCAGTCCGGCTGTTAAATGTCCAGACACCGTCAAGCGCGCCCGGTGTAACCTACAACAAGACCGTCTGGCACGTTCCGATCAAGCATAGCAGTGCGGCCCCAACCCCAGCCCTCACGAGATTGCAAAACCAGTACCACGCGTGCATAATTATGCTCTGGAAATACCATGGGCATAAGGGGAGGGGCACAACTACGGCACGCCCAGAATGCGGCTCAACCGCACTAGGGGCTCCCGAATTTGTCATTTCTCTTTTCTTACTTTTCGGACTCCATTCTCCAGAAGGCCTGTCCGGCAGTACAATCACCGAACACACGATGCAACAGCCAGGGAGGCACCAAGCTACGTCGAATGTCCAGGTGGTCTCTTTAAACGAGCTAAATACCTGTCTTACATAAAGTCCCGCAGCTTTCCCCTGGAGGGGGCATGTTAAATAATCCCATCTCTTGCTTATCGCACTATTTGTATCGTTCTGCTTTCGCAGCAGTATATTAATAAACAATAAATAGCTCTTGTCTATTATTGCATTCATTTTTTTAATATGTTCAGTTATGACATTATGCAACCGTACACTTTGGTACGGCCAATACACCAGGGGCTTAAGTACGCCAAAATACGGTGTGAGAAGACCGAACACTCTCACGAGTGCGGCACCCCGAACTTATAGCATTATATGCATCGGCTCCGAATCATGTCTTGGGTCAATAGTTGGGTTTGCCCGGCTCCCATGTTTTGGTACCTTACGTTCCGCTATATTGGCTAAGGTAGCGCTGGGAGAACTACTATGATTGTGCCCAGTTGAGCTGGGTTAACACCTCAGTAGAGAAAGTTAAAACTGACCGTCATGATAGGGCGAGAGCCGGTCGCTGTTCGAGAGGTTTTTCGAGTCCCTAAAGACTTATGCCGCTTAGAGCGAGGAGCTGGCTTTGTCCGGCCTAGGCGTGGATAGCGCCCCGAACTCGGTCTTCCGAATACTAGGGGCTTCACCGAAATTTAAAATTATAGAATTATATGGCTAAGTGAGAGTGATAAAGCATTATAAGTCTGATTGCCTTGTTCGTTGTGCTGAGCGCATCCCTCGAAGGACCCAAGAATGGGAACAAGAGCGCTCAGGTTTATCCCGAACACCCCAGCACTCGTGGCATGGGGGCAGAAGCCGACTACTTGCATCTCCCAGATTTAATAAACGGCCGCACAGAAGGTAATATTTTAAAGTCAAAAAGCATTGCTTAGCGCATATGAACAAGTTTTCAGCGCACAGGATAACACGAGCGAGTTTATTCAAAAATTACATCCTTGGAACACTCATTCGTCACAAGGCGGGCACCCTTTAGGACGCCCTCATAGTACATCTCGGGCCTGCGATGCTCCTTCCCCTCCGGTGGCCCATCCTTCATCAGCTTGGCTTTGGACAGTGTTTCCTTCAGGGTCATCACCTTGGTTGTGGCCCCTGTAACATTCATGTTGGTCCTGTCATTATTTGCAACTAGGAATTTTTATATACTTATATAAGGTACTACCTACCTTCCTTGTCCTGGAGCTGCTTCTTGGCACGGCCGAGCTCGTTCTCGGACCGCTCGAGGTTCTCCATCAAAACTTTGACCTCCGCAGTCAGTGCGGCAGAGGTCAGCAGCGCAGCCTGCATTCCCGTATTGACATATTTATGTTAGACTCCTGCGTATATCTTTTTAGATCCTCAGTCCGGCTTTTCTTTCCGAACACCAAACTGAGCATCAGGGGCTACTGTCTATGCGATAACATTTTTATATGTTTTTGAACACATACCTCAAAGCCTGTTAACAGACTTGTCCTCGAGCTGCTTCTTGGCACGGCCGAGCTCGTTCTCGGACCGCTCGAGGTTCTCCATCAAAACTTTGACCTCCGCAGTCAGTGCGGCAGAGGTCAGCAGCGCAGCCTGCATTCCCATATTGACATATTTTTCTTAGACTCCTGCGTATATCTTTTTAGATCCTCATCTCGGCTTTTCTTTCCGAACACCAAACTGAGCATCAGGGGCTACTCTCTATGTGGTAACATTTTTACATGTTTTAAATACATAACTCAAAGCCTCTTAGAAGGCTGGCACAGGCTTCTATCAGCCCGCTTTTGGCGGACTAAACCTTATGGATCACCGCACTCATAACAGTGCGGTGCTCCTCGTTGATGGAGGCGCCGTTAAGCACCTCCAACAAATCGTCCGGCGCCTCCGGTTGGACGGAGGCCACCAGCGTCGTAGGCTTGCCCTTCTTACGAAGGGGCCGCCTGTCGGACTCTGGAACCACTGAAGGTTCCGGGACGGTGTCCGGCTCAGGGCCGGACTTAGATCCCTCTGGGGTTTTATCCCCTTTGGGCCTGGAGTCCGGGAGGTTGCCTTGCGGCACCTCCGGGACCACCTCCTCCTGGCTTAGCCCCTTTTGGGACTCCACCTCGGCATCGTCCGTAGGGAGGGGGGAGGTAGCAGTCGGGAGTGAAAGACTATTCACATCCGACGAATCCAGGGAGCCGCTCGACGAATCGTCGAGCTGAGCCTTTGGCGGACTGCACGATTATATTCGTCGTCAGAAAGGTATTGTGCAATAGAGGAACGCCATGAGTTATTCTGGTATCCGGATACTTATTTTGCCAGGGGCTTGGCCCTGGATGGCCAGTCCTCTCCGCCAACGTCGGCGTCGGAGGCATAGTCCGGAAGAAGGGTCTTCCCCTTTTTGGACCCTCCGGCCTCCCCAGTTGGGGAAGCCTTCCTTTTGTTTCCTCCCCCCGTTGGAGGGGGAGAGGCTTCTTCTTCCTCCTCCTCGTCTTCGGAGGAGGAGTGCGCTTTGAGGTCATCGGGCGATGAGTCCGACACCACCAGGCGCCGGGAGCTCCTTCGAGTTCCCGTGGCCTTCTTCTTTGCCTTCTTCTCCGGCACCACGTGAGGTGCCAGGACCAGTAGCTTTGCCAAGAGGGCATCTGCTGGGCCTTCGGGCAATGGAGCCGGACAGTCGATCTGTTCGGACGTTCTCTTCCAGTCCTATCAAAGGAGCGAGAGCTTAGATCGCGCATAGAGTCAAACTATGAAAAACGAGTATCCTGTAAAGGGTAAAACAAGCTTAACGCGTTGGCTTGGCACTTTGCGCAGAATCCGCGATCCTCGGTAATGGGAGGGGAAATCTCGGAGCCCTTGAATAGCACTGTCGGTGTCAAAACCCGCGGATCTCGGGTAGGGGGTCCCGAACCATGCGTCTAGGCGGATGGTAACAGGAGACAAGGGACACGATGTTTTTATCCAGGTTTGGGCCCTCTCGATGGAGGTAAAACCCTACTCCTGCTTGATTAATATTGATGATATGGGTAGTACAAGAGTGGATCTACCACGAGATCAGAAAGGCTAAACCCTAGAAGCTAGCCTATGGTATGATTGTTGTTCGTCCTACGGACTAAAACTCTCCGGTTTATATAGACACCAAAGAGGGCTATGGTTACACAGAGTCAGCTACAATGGGAGGAGATCTTCATATCGTATCGCCAAGCTTGCCTTCCACGCCAAGGAAAGTTCCATCCGGACACGGGACGCTGTCTTCAATCTTGTATCTTCATAGTCCGGGAGTCCGGCCAAAGCTCATAGTCCGATCATCCAGACACCCCCTAATCTAGGACTCCCTTAGTAGCCCCTGAACCAGGCTTCAATGACGACGAGTCCGGCGTGCAAGTTGTCTTCGGCATTGCAAGGCGGTTCATCCTCCGAATACTTCATAGAAGATGTTGAACACAAGGATAGTGTCCGGCTCTGCAAAATAAGTTCCACATGCCACCGTAGAGAGAATAATATTTGCACCAATCTAATCTGCTGACCTGTTCCGCAGCGTGACATCATGCCACGGCCAGGCTTTTATTCGAATCATTTTACTGTTCCACCTCAGCGCGTTTAGCAAGGCGGTTTCCTTGGCATGTCTTGTCAAAGCAGAGATCGTGTCCCCTTATTCCGGGATTCTCATCAATACGGGCGTGGGTAACCCAACCGCGCCATTAACCGCGGCGCTTGGGAGATAAGCGAGCTTTATTAGGCCGGTGGGGGCTCGTAGTTTTGGCCGCCCATATAAGGGGATAAGAATCCACCCTTTCCATTCACGCCTTCTTCCTCCTTTGCTTATTCGTCCCTGCGCACTCGAGCTCCAACGCCCAAGCCCGCACTTCCCACCTCAACCTTCTCCAATCATGTCCGGAGCGGGAGGTAGATGGATGGCCTCTTCCGTCACGGAGGGGCAAATCAAAAAACTGAGGAAGGCCGGATACTTGTCTGACGACATCGCGCACCGGCTTCCAGATGAGGGGCAACTCATCCCCACCCCTAGGCCCCATGAGAGGGTTGTATTTCTCCCCCATTTCCTCCGCGGACTGGGTTTTCCTCTTCACACGTTCGTCCGGGGGCTCATGTTCTACTACGGCCTGGACTTCCATGATCTGGCCCCGAACTTCATCCTCAACATCTCGGCGTTTATCGTCGTGTGCGAGGCCTTCCTCTGCATCCAACCTCACTTTGGCCTATGGCTGAAGATCTTCAGCGTCAAGCCGAAGGTCGTGGCCGGCCGCCAAGCGGAGTGCGGAGGTGCCATGGTGGGCAAGATAGCCAACTTACATGGCTCGAGGGCGCCTTCGTAGAGACCATCAAAGGGTGGCAATCGGGGTGGTTCTATATCACCGAGCCGCGTGACCCTGAATGGGCAGCGGCCCCCGAATTCCAATCTAGTATCCCCACACGGCTCACATCTTGGAAAGAGACAGGCCTGTCGTGGGGTAATTCGGCGGAATTGACTGGACTTCAAACCTGCATCAAAGACCTGATCGGCAGGAAGGTTAAACTCGTCAACGTAGTCCATGTCATGCTCTTCTGTCGGATTCTCCCGTGTCAACGACGGGCTTTTAGCTTGTGGGAGTTCGACCCGGTCTAGTACCAGACTCTGTCCTGGCTCTTCGACACAAGGCATGGGGATGCCTGGAAGGTGCTATTCAAGAGCTCCGAGGTCTCCCCTCCCGTCACCGAGGATCGCGGATTCTGCGCCGAGCGCCAAGCCAGCGCGGTGAGCTTAATTTTCCCTTTATGGGGTATTTGTTTTTCATAGATTTCATTCTATGCGGGATCTAAACTCCCATCTCCTGAACAGGACTGGCAGAAAAAGGCCGGACAGATCAACTGTTCGGCTCCCTTGCCCGAAGACCCAGCGGACGCTCGCTTGACGAAGCTGCTGGTTCTGGCATCTCATGTGGTGCCGGAGAAGAAGGCCAAGAAGAAGGCCACGGGGACTCGAAAGAGTTCCCGGCGCCTGGTGGTGTCGGATTCATCGCCCGACAACCCCGAAGCACCCTCCGCCTCTGAGGACGAGGAGGAGGAAGAAGACGAAGCCTCTCCCCCTCCAACGGGGGAAGGAAAGAAAAGGAAAGCCGCCCCAACTGGGGAGGCCGGAGGGTCCAAGAAGGGGAGAACCCTCCTTCCGGACTACACCTCCGACGCCAAAGACGGCGGGGAGGAATGGCCATCCAGGGTCATGCCCCTGGCAAAATCATAAGCATCCGGTCATCCGAATAACTTATGACGCCCCTCCATTATTTGGCATTTTCTGACGCTGAATTTGATCATGCAGTCCGCCCAAGGCTTAGCTCGACGATTCGACGAGTGGCTCCTTGGATTCGTTGGGTGTGAATAGTGCTTCACTTCCGACGGCCTCCTCCCCTCTCCCTACGGACGACGCCGAGGTGGAGTCCCGAAAGGGACTAAACCAGGAGGAGGTGGTCCTGGAGGCGCCGCAATGCGACCTCCCGGACCCCAGGCCCAAAGGGGGTAAAGCCTCAGAGGGATCCAAGTCCGGCCCTGGGCCGGACGCTGCTCCAGAACCATCAATGGTTCCAGAGTCCAATAGGCGGCGCCTTCATAAGAAGGGCAAGCATACGATGCCGGCGACCTCCGTCCATCCAGAGGCGCCGGGCAATTTGCTGGAGGTGCTTAACGGCGCCTCCATCGACGAGGAACACCGCACTGTTATGAGTGCGATGATTCAGAAGGTTCAGTCCGCCAAGAGCGGGCTGACAGAAGCCTGTACAAGTCTGTTAACAGGCTTTGAGGTATGTGTTCAAAAACATATAAAAATGTTACCGCATAGACAGTAGCCCCTGATGCTCAGTTCGGTGTTCGGAAAGAAAAGCCGAGATGAGGATCTAAAAAGATATACGCAGGAGTCTAAGAAAAATATGTCAATATGCGAATGCAGGCTGCGCTGCTGACCTCTGCCGCACTGACTGCGGAGGTCAAAGTTTTGTAGGAGAACCTCGAGCGGTCCGACAACGAGCTCGACCGTGCCAAGAAGCAGCTCGAGGACAAGGAGGGTATGTAATACCGCATGTAAATGTATTTAGAAATACTTAGTTGCAAATAATGATAGGACCAACAGAAATGTTGCAGGGGCCACAGCCGAGGTGGCAACCCTGAAGGAGGTGGTCTCCAAGGCCGAAAACAGTGTGGCCCTGGAGCGCATCGAGTGAGCGAAGCAGGAGGCGCGGGTGGCGGAGGTGTGGCAAGAGCTCTAGGCTCTCGTGGAAAAACACGAGAGTTTGGAGCGTGACTCGAAGACTCGAGAGTCCAAGCTCGCCTTGGCTCTTGAGAGTGCCAAGACCGTTAAGGCCGAAGCCCAGAAGGCCCTTCAGGAGATCGAGGCGATGAAGAAGATAGAGGCGGGTAAGGCATTCTTTATGCAAAGCAAGAATATAAAAGTAAATTATCTGTTACTTTTCCGAATCCGAAGCTCTCCAGGAGCATTCACCGATCTGCCCCGTAGTGTGTCTGATGCTGCCACATTCTACCGAGCCGAAGAGGGGAGCTCGGCGGAAAAGGTGTTCTGGTCTCAATATGCTGAGGCCGGACATCCGGTGCCCCTGAGCGACCAGCTGAAGCAGCTGGTCGAACTCCACAAGGTGGCCGAACAGGCCATGAAGGGCCTCATAGTTCGGCTGTGGCCTAGAGAAGCCATGCCTGGGAGTTACTTCGGTCTGGTGCGGTGGCTGGTGGACGCGTGTCCGTGGATTGAGGTCATCAAGCGCTCCGTCTGTATCGAAGGTGCCCGTCGGGCCCTTGCCCGTGCTAAAGTGCACTAGTGCAAGCTGGACGCTGAGAAGCTTTTGACGGACGCGCCACCGTCGGGCAAGGAGTATCGCACGCCCGAGATGTATTATAAGGGCGTCCTGAAGGGTGCCCGCCTTATAACGGACGAATGCTCCAAAGATGTAATTTTTGAGTAGACTCGCATCTGTTATCCTGTACGCTGAAAACTTTGTTCATATGCCTTAAGCAACGCTTTGTTAATTTAAAATATTACCTTCTGTGCGGCCGTTTATCAAATTTGAGAGATGCAAGTCATCGGCTTCTACCCCCATGCCACGAGTGCTGGGGTGTTCGGGATAAACCTGAGTGCTCTTGTTCCCTTTCTTGGGTCCATCTAGGGAGGCGCTCAGCACAATGAACCAGGCCACCGGACTTATAATGCTTTATCACTCTCACTTAGCCATAGAATTCTATAATTTTAAATTCGGCGAAGCCCCTAGTATTCGGAAGACCGAGTTCGGTGCGCTATCCACGCCTAGGCCGGATAAGTCCAGCTACTCGCTCTAAGCGGCATAAGTCTTTAAGGACTCGAAAAACCTCGCGAAGAGCGACCGGTCTCTCGCACTATCATGACGGTCAGTTTTAGATTTCTCTACTGAGGTGTTAACCCAGGTCAACTGGGGCACAATCGCAGTAGTTCTCCCAGCGCTACCTTAGCCAACATTGCAGAACATAAGGTACCAAAACATGGGAGCCGGGCAAACCAAACTATTGACCAAAGACATGATTCGGAGCCGATGCATATAGGGCTATAAGTTCGGGGTGCCGCACTCATGAGAGTGTTCGGTCTTCTCACACCATGTTATGAGGTGCTTAAGCCCCCTGGTGTATTGGCCATACCAAAGTGTACGGTTGCAGAATGTCATGATTGAACATATTTGTATATAAAAAATAGATGAGTACAATAATAGGTAAGAGCTATGTATTGTTTATTGAAAAAAGGGCTGCTATGAAAGAAGAACGATACAAGTAGTGCGATAAGCAAGAGATGGGATTATTTGACATGTCCCCCTCGAGGGGCAAGCTGTGGGACTTTAAGTAAAACAGGTATTAAGCTCATTATAGAGACCACCTGGACATTTGACGCGGCTTGTTCTCTCCCTGGCTGTTGCATCGTGTGTTCGGCGAGTGTATTGCCGGACAGGCCTTCCGAATAGTTGGGTCCTGAAAGTGTATAAAAAAGGAAACGGCGGAATAGGGAGCCCCTTAGTGCGCTTGAGCCGCATTCTGGGCGTGCCGTAGTTGTGCCCCTCCCCTTATGCCCATGGTATCTCCAAGGCGTAATTATGTATGCGTGGTACCGATATCACTGTTTGGCGAGGGCTGGGGTTGGGGCCGCACTGCTATGCTTGCTCGGAACGTGCCAGCCGGATTTGTTGTAGGTTACTTCGGGCTCACTTGACGTTGTCCGGATGTTTGACACCTGGATTGGAGAGTTGCCTTGAGAGGCTACTCTGTACTTCCGCCGCCAGGGCCACCATGTGCTCCTCCGTTCGGAGAGAGCGTTCAGTGTTTCCATTTACCGTGATGACTCCGCGAGGTCCTGGCATCTTGAGATTGAGATATGCATAGTGCGGCACCGCATTGAATTTTGCAAATGCGGTTCGTCCGAGCAGGGCGTGATAGCCGCTGCGGAATGGGACTATGTCAAAGATTATCTCTTCGCTTCGGGAATTATCCGGGGATCCGAAGACCACTTCGAGTGTAACCGAGCCTGTACAGCTGGCTTGTACACCTGGTATGACGCCTTTAAAGGTTGTCTTTGTGGGTTTATTCCTTGAGGGATCGATACCCATTTTTCGCACTATATCCTGATAAAGCAGGTTCAGGCTGCTGGCGCCGTCCATTAGGACTCTGGTGAGGTGAAATCCGATGATAATTGGGTCTAGGACCAATGCGGAGAATCCGCCGTGACGGATGCTAGTGGGGTGGTCCCTTCGATCAAAAGTGATCGGGCAGGAGGACCATGGGTTGAACTTTGGGGCGACTGGCTCCAATGCATAGACGTCCTTGAGAGCACGCTTCCGCTCCCTTTTGGGGATGTGGATTGCGTATATCATGTTCACCGTCCGCACTTGCGGGGGGAATCCCTTCTGTCCTCTGTTGTTCGACGGCGGGGGCTCCTCCTCGTCATCGCTATGCAGCCCCTTCTCTCTGGTTTCGGCAGTTAACTTGCCTGCCTGCTTGAACACCCAACAATCCATGTTGGTGTGGTTGGCTGGCTGTTCGGGGGTGTTGTGTATCTGGCACGAGCGATCGAGTATCTGGTCTAAGCTGGATGGGCCCGGAGGGTTTCTTTTGAATGGCTTCTTCCGCTGACCGGGTTTAGAGCCTCTGAATCCGGCATTGACTGCCGTATCTTCAGTATTGTCGCCGTTAATGCAATGCTTGTGCTTGTTCCGACGTGACCTGCCATTGTTGTCCTTGGTATCCGAATTGCTAGGGCTCTTGGTTATGTTATTGCTACGAGCTAGCCAGCTGTCTGCTCCCGCACAAAAGCGGGTCATGAGTGTCGTGAGGGCTGCCATAGATTTCGGCTTTTCCTGTCCTAGGTGCCGGGCAAGACATTCATCTCGGATGTTGTGCCTGAAGGCTGCAACGGCCTCGGCGTCCGGACAGTCGACTATTTGATTTTTCTTGATTAGGAACCGTGTCCAGAATTGTCTGGCCGATTCCTCTGGCTGCTGGATTATGTGTGTTAGGTCATCGGAGTCTGGTGGTCGCACATAAGTGCCCTGGAAGTTGTCAAGGAATGCGGATTCCAGGTCCTCCCAGCAACTAATTGACTCTGCTGGCAGCCTGTTAAGCCAATGTCGAGCTGGTCCTTTAAGCTTGAGCAGGAGGTATTTGATGGCGTGTAGATCGTCACCACGGGCCATGTGGATATGAAGGAGATAATCCTCGATCCATACCGCAGGATCTGTTGTGCCATCATATGATTCGATGTTTACGGCTTTAAAGCCCTCAAGGATTTGATGATCCATTACTTCGTCTGTGAAGCATAGTGGGTGTGCGGCGCCCCTGTACTGGGCTATATCACGACGCAGCTCGGATGAGCTTGGTCTGTTGTATTCGGCCTGGCCGTATTTATCATGTCCAGCGTGACGGCTAGCGTCACATGAAGCGGGGCGCCCATGCGATCCGTAGATCAATCTTGTTTGCTTTGCCTTATTCTCCAATATGTCTTGCAGGTCTGTTGCGTCTCCCCGTACTCTAGTATGTTTTGAGCGGTGCCGGGGTGCGGCTTGGGTCGAGGGCCTGAAGGCCTCTTTGTCGCGGCCACAGGGTGGCCGATCGGGCGCATCGTACGCTGGTGATGTAGGTTTAGTTGCTCCCTCCTCAAGTTGGGGTAGCAGCCTGCGCTTTGGGTAGCTCTTGGAGGGGCGTACGAGTTTATACTCTTCGGCCGCCAGGACTTCAGTCCATCTGTCGGCTAGCAAGTCTTGGTCAGCTCTAAGCTGCTGCTGTTTTTTCTTTAGGCTGCTTGCCATGGCCATAAGCCTATGTTTGAAATGCTCTTGTTCGACGGGATCCTCTGGCACGACGAATTCGTCGTCGTCAAGGCTTGCCTCGTCTTCGGAGGGAGGCATATAATTGTCGTCCTCGACCTCTCTATCGGCCGCTCTCTCATGAGGGCTGGCTCCTTCGTCCTCCTGCACTGGATCCTGCTGGAGGGGGTTGTCTTCGACACTCTTCGGCGTGTTGTTATCTCCAGTGCCGGAATCGCCGTTTTTGATTTGGCGGGATTTAGAGCGGCGCCGCTGACGTCGGCGCTTGGGTTGCTTCTTGGAGGGGTCGTCCTCCATTTTTTCATCGCCATCCCCTGCTTTGGGGGTGTCCACCATGTATATGTCATATGACGAGGTGGCTTTCCAGTTCCCTATAGGTGCTGGTTCTTGGTCGTCTCCTTCATTGGCGTCCATACCGTCGATGTCTTCGGAGTCGAAGTCGAGCATGTCGGTTAGATCATCGACAGTGGCTACAAAATGGGTGGTGGGTGGGTTTCAAATTTCTTCGTCATCCGCATCCCAACCCTGGTGACCATAGTCTGGCCAGGGCTCTCCTGACAAAGAGAGAGACTTTAGTAAATCCAGGATCGCCAAAGGGCAAGTGCTGAAAGACGTCCGCAGTGGTGAACTCCATGATCGGATCCCAATCGGGTTCGATCGGAAGGGGTGTGGAATATACGGAGTCCGGAGCGGAGTCCGGCACCTTGGAGTCACGGGCCCTGCAAAGGACTAGGCTGGTATTCGGCTCTATCGCCGTAGAGATTGCGGCTCCCGGGGTGGCGTCCAACCGTCCATCGCCGACTAGCGCAGTCGGCTCCGAGCTAATGATCGGAGCGGACACCTGAGCTGCACTCTGGGCGCTGTCCGGCGGCAGAGTTAGATCATGCCCATCAGGACAGAGCGGCACGCTCGGTCGTGGCTCGAATCCATCGAAGATCAAGTCCCCGCGGATATCGGCCGTGTAATTTAAGCTTCCAAACCTGACCTGATGGCCAGGGGCGTAGCTTTCGATCTGCTCCAGATGGCCAAACGAGTTGGCCCGCAGTGTGAAGCCGCCGAATACGAAGATCTGTCCGGGGAGAAAAGTCTCACCCTGGACCGCGTCGTGGTTGATGATCGAAGAAGCCATCGGGCCTAAAGGTGACGACAAAAGAGGAACTCTCAATGAAAGCACCAATGTCGGTGTCAAAACCGCCGGATCTCGGGTAGGGGGTCCCGAACTGTGCGTCTAGGCAGATGGTAACAGGAGACCAGGGACACGATGTTTTTACCCAGGTTTGGGCCCTCTCGATGAAGGTAAAACCCTACTCCTGCTTGATTAATATTGATGATATGGGTAGTACAAGAGTGGATCTACCACGAGATCAGAAAGTCTAAACCCTAGAAGCTAGCCTATGGTATGATTGTTGTTCGTCCTACGGACTAAAACTCTCCGGTTTATATAGACACCGGAGAGGGCTAGGGTTACACAGAGTCAGTTACAATGGGAGGAGATCTTCATATCGTATCGTCAAGCTTGCCTTCCACACCAAGGAAAGTTCCATCCGGACACGGGACGGAGTCTTCAATCTTGTATCTTCATAGTACGGGAGTCCGGCCAAAGGTCATAGTCCGGCCATCCGGACATCCCCTAATCCAGGACTCCCTCAAGAACCTTCCAGGCGTCTTTGTGCGTTGTGTCGAAGAGCCTGGACAAAGTCTGGTGCTGGGCCGGGTAGAACTCCCACAAGTTGAAAGCCCGTCGTTGACACGGGAGGATCCGGTGGAGGAGCATGACCTGGACTACATTGACAAGTTTAACCCTCTTGTCCAGTAGGTTTTGGACGCATGTTTGGAGTCCGGTCACCTCTTCCGAATAACCCCACGACAGGCCCGTCTCTTTCCAAGAGGTGAGCCGTGTGGGGATGCCAGATCGGAATTCGGGGGCCGCCGCCCATTCAGGGTTGCGCGGCTTGGTGATGTAGAACCACCCTGATTGCCACCCTTTGATGGTTTCCACAAAGGAGCCCTCGAGCCATGTGACGTTGGTCATCTTGCCCACCATGGCGCCTCCGCACTCCGCTTGCCGGCCGCCCACAACCTTCGGCTTGACATTGAAGGTCTTCAGCCATAAGGCGAAGTTTCTGAGATGTTGAGGATGAAGTTTGGGGCCAGATCGTGGAAATCCAGGCCGTAGTAGAACATGAGCCCCCGGACGAATGGGTGGAGTGGGAAGGCCAGTCCGCGGAGGAAATGGGGGAGAAACACGAACCTCTCATGGGGCCTGGGGGTGGGGATGAGCTGCCCCTCGTCTGGGAGCCGGTGCGCGATGTCGTTGGACAAGTATCCGGCTTTCCTCAGCTTTTTGATTTGCCCCTCTGTGATGGAGGAAGCCATCCACCTGCCTCCCGCTCCGGACATCATTGGAGAAGGTTGAGGTGGGAAGTGCGGATTTGGGCGTTGGATCTTGAGTGCGCGGAAATAGATAAGCAATGGAGGAAGAAGGCGTAGATGGAAAGGGTGGATCTTTATCCCCTTATATGGGCGGCCGAAACTATGTGCCCCCGCAAGCCTGGTAAAACTTGCTTATCTCCCAAGCGCCGTGATTAATGGCGCGGTTGGGTTACCCACGCCCGTATTGATGAGAATCCCGGGATAAGGGGACACAATCTCTGCTTTGACAAGACGTGCCAAGGAGACTGCATCGCTAAACGCGCTGAGGTGGGACTGTAAAATGATTCAAATAAAGGCTTGGCTGTGGCATGATGTCACGCTGCGGAATACGTCAGCAGATTAGATTTGTATGAATATAATTCTCTCTACAGTGGTATGTGGAACTTATTTTGCAGAGCCGGACACTATCCTTCTGTTCAACATCTTCTATGAAGTATTTGGAGGAGAACCCGCCTTGCAATGCCGAAGACAATTTGCGCGCCGGACTCGTTGTCATTGAAGCCTGGTTCAGGGGCTACTGAGGGAGTCCCGGATTAGGGGGTGTCCGGATGGCCAGACTATGACCTTTCGCCGGACTCCCGGACTATGAAGATACAAGATTGAAGACTTTATCCCATGTCCGGATGGGACTTTCCTTGGCGCGGAAGGCAAGCTTGGCAATACGGATATGTAGATCTCCTCCCATTGTAACCGACTCTGTGTAACCCTAGCCCTCTTCGGTGTTATATAAACCGGAGGGTTTTAGTCCGTAGGACGAACAACAATCACACCATAGGCTAGCTTCTAGGGTTTAGCCTCTCTGATCTCGTGGTAGATCTACTCTTGTACTACCCATATCATCAATATTAATCAAGCAGGAGTAGGGTTTTACCTCCATCGAGAGGGCCCGAACCTGGGTAAAAACATCGTTTCCCTTGTCTCCTGTTACCATCCGCCTAGACACACAGTTCGGGACCCCCTACCCGAGATCCGCCGGTTTTGACACCGACAGCGCCATCTGGATTATTTTCTTCTTCGGTGCAGGTATTGCTATGGCGGGGATTGGAGCGGCGCCGGTGACGCCCATGCTTTGATTTTTTCCCTGAGGGGTTATCTTCTGTTGCCTGATCGCCATTGTTTTCTTTCGAAGTATCCACCATATATATATCATATGAAGAGGTGGCAGTCCAGCGCCCTGTGGGCGGTGGTTTCTGTTCTTCTCCCGCATCATCATCTATATTGTTGATGTCTTCAGAATCGAAGTTAAGAACGTCGGTCAAGTCATTGACCGTGGCTATTAAGTGGGTGGTGCGTGGGTAACGAATTTCTTCGTTGCCAGCTTCCCACTCGAGCCGAACATAGTTCGGCCAGGAATCTTCTGTCAGAGAGAGGGAGAGAGATCTTAATGAATCTAGCACATCTCCGAAGGGTGAGTGCTGAAAGGCGGCGGTGAACTCCATAACCGGAGCCCAATTAGATTTGATGGGCACGGATGTGCGCGGTTCGGAACACACGGCCCGAGATAAATCCGGGGGTCCAGAGACACAGATCTCCTTAGGACTGGAGTCTGTGTTCGGCTCCAATGCCGATGAGTACGCGGCCTCCGGGGCGGGGTCCATCCACCCGTCCTCGGAAGGCACGACCAGCTCTGGATCGAAGTCCGGAGCCATAACGGGTGTGACGTTCCGAATACTGTCCGACTGCAGATCTAAGTCATGCACGTCGCGATCATTCGACGCTCCTAACATGGGCCCGAATCCGTCGAAGATCAAGTCTCCACGGATGTCGGTTGTGTGGTTTAGGTTTCCAAACTTGACCTGATGGCCAGGGGCGTAGCTGTCGATCTGCTCCAAATGTCCAAGCGAGTTGGCCCATAGTGCGAAGCCGCCGAACACGAAGATCTGTCCGGGGAGTAAAGTCTCACCCAGGACGGCATTGTTGAAGGTTGGAGGAGCCATTGAGCCTTACAACGACGACACAGAGGACTCTCAATGAAAGCACCAATGTCGGTGTCAAAAACGGCGGATCTCGGGTAGGGGGTCCCGAGCTGTGCGTCTAAAGGTAATTGTAATAGGAGGCTGGGACACGATGTTTACCCAGGTTTGGGCCCTCTCATTGGAGGTAATACCCTACTTCCTGCTTGATTGATGTTGATGATATGAGTATTAAAGAGTTGATCTACCACGAGATAGGAGAGGCTAAACCCTAGAAGCTAGCCTATGGCATTATTGTTGTTGTGTCCTACGGTCTAAACCCTCCGGTTTATATAGACACCGGAGGGGGCTAGGGTTACACAGAGTTAGTTTACAAATAAGGAGATCTACATCCGAATCGCCAAGCTTGCATTCCATGCCAAGGAGAGTCCCATCCAGACACGGGACAAAGTCTTCAATTTTGTGTCTTCATAGTCCAACAGTCCGGCCAAAGCATATAGTCCGGCTGTCCGGATACCCCCTTATCCAGGACTCCCTCAAGGGGTCCTTCTTCTTCAAGAACACCTACCTCTTCTTCCCCCAAATTGTTGCTCCAAAGCTCATTTTTGCCCGATCTCTCTCTCTAGCCAATCAAACTTGTTGATTTTCTAGGGATTGGTTGAGAAGGCCCCGATCTACACTTCCACCAAGAGAAATTTGATTCCCCCCACTAATCCCTTGCGGATCTTGTTACTCTTGGGTGTTTGAGCACCCTAGACGGTTGATGTCACCTCGTATCCACATTCCATTATGGTGAAGCTCTGTGGTTCATTGGGAGCCTCCAATTCGGTTATGGAGAGAACCCCAACCTTATTTGTAAAGATCGGGTTGCCGCCTTCAAGGGAACCACAAGTGGTATCACGGGATCTCGCATTGTGTGATGGTGTTAGGAGAATACGGTGGCCCTAGTGGCTTCTTGGGAGCAGTGTGCCTTCACACCGCTCCAACGGAGACGTACTACCCTTCAAAGGGAAGGA
Source organism: Triticum aestivum (assembly GCF_018294505.1). Lineage (NCBI taxonomy): Eukaryota > Viridiplantae > Streptophyta > Magnoliopsida > Poales > Poaceae > Triticum > Triticum aestivum. Next base: position 578,779,714 of record NC_057810.1, on the reverse strand, counting down.
ACTTCGGTAACACAAGCTCGTCTCCACCGGCTCCAACTTGTGGTTATCTCTTACTTTTACTTTGTGCAAGCTATTGTTGTGTTGTATCCTCTGCTTACTCTTATTGTTGTTGTTAGCATCATATAGGTTGCTCACCTAGTTGCACATCTAGACAACCTAAGTGTTTCTAACCCTAATTTGTTAAGAAAAGTTAAAAATTGGTAGTTGCCTATTCACACCCCCTCTAGTCAATGCTACTTCTTGAGCTTGCGTTGGTTCTTCTCTAGAAGAGGAAAGGGTGATGCATCACAATAGAGATAAGTACTTCCCTTAGTAAAGAATCAAGGTATCGATCCAGTAGGAGAAATGCGCAAGCCCCAAACAAATGCACCTACACAAACAATCAAACACTTGCACCCAACGTGATAAAGGGGTTGTCAATCCCTTGATGGTCACTTGCAAAGGTGAGATCTGATAGAGATAATTAAAACTAAACAAAAGATAAAATATTTTTGGGTCTTTTGGTTTATAGAACTGAAAATAAAAGATTAAAAAATAGTAGATTGGAAAGTAATATGATGGAAATTAGAAGATCAGAAACTAATATGATGGAAAATAGACCCGAGGGCCATAGGTTTGACTAGAGGCTTCTCTCATGAAGGAAAATAATATGGTCGGTGAACAAATTACTGTTGAGAAATTGATAAAAAAGCGCAAAGTTATGACGATATCCAAGGCAATGTTTATGAAATATAGGCATCACGTCTGTGTCAAGTAGACTGACTCCTGCCTGCATCTACTACTATTACTCCACACATCGACCGCTGTCCAGCAAGCATCTAGAGTATTAAGTTCGTAAAGAATGGAGTGACGCCTTAAGTAAGAGGACATGATGTAGAGGAATAAACTCAAGCAATATGATGAATACCGCATCTTTTTATCCTCGATGGAAACAATGCAATATGTGTCTCTTTACACCTACTTTGTCACTGGGTGAAATCACGCAAGATAGAACCCAAAGCCTAGCACCTCTCCCATTGCAAGAAAAACCAATCTATTTGGCCAAACCAAAGTGACAATTCAAAGATACATACAAAGATATCAAATCATGCATATATGAATTCAGAGAAGATTCAAATAATATTCATAGATAAGCTGATCATAAATCCAAAATTCATCGAATCTCGACAAACACACCGCAAAAGAAGATTACATCGGATCCAAGAACATCGAGGAGAACATGCTATTGAGAATCGAAGAGAGAGAAGAAGCCATCTAGCTGCTAGCTATGGACCCGTAGGTCTGAGGTAAACTATTCATGCTTCATCGGAAGGGCAATAAAGTTGATGTAGATGCCCTCCGTGATCGAATCCCCCACCGGAAGGATGCCGGAAAAGGCCCCAAGATGGGATCTCACGGGAACAGAAGGTTGCGACGGTGGAAAAGTGTTTTCATGGATGCTTCTGAGGGTTTTGGGATATATGTGAATATAGGAGGAACAGCTAGGTCAGGGGGTCATCGAGGGGCCCACGAGGCAGGGGGTGCGCCCCCCTAGGGCTCGCCCTCCACCCTTGCCGCTGCCTCGTGGCTCTTTTGACTTGCACTCCAAGTCCCGTGGGTGTCTTCTGGTCCAAGAAAAATCATCATGATGTTTTATTCCGTTTGGACTCCATTTAGTATTCCTTTTCTGTGTAGCTCAAGAACAAGGAAAAAATAGAAATTGGCACTCAGCTCTAGGTTAATAGGTTAGTCTCTAAAATAATATGAAATAGCATATTAATGCATATAAGACATCCAAAACTGGTAATGTAATTGCATGGAATAATCAACAATTATAGATATGTTGGAGATGTATTAGTCAAGTATATCGATCCTTCCGGTCATGTTCATCGGCTTAGGGTCTGGCATACCGCAAAATGGAGGAAACAGACTTCTGTTCGACCGCCTACGGTCAAAACAGGGTCCTATGCATCGAGAGGGGCCCGGCGTAGCGCAAAATGATGGAAACAACTTCTCTTCTAGTGCCTACGGTCGAAACGTGGTCATGTTCATGCGGATGGGTGTCGCGTAGTGCAAAACGGGACTCCACGGGATACTCTTCATCCACCGTCAACTTTCTCCAGCCTCCACCTCCTACTGTTCATCCACTGCGACTTCCTCCAGCCATTGTCCAGCCAAGGTTACTGTTCATCCACCTCCACCAGCTACTATTCATCCAACCTCCATGAGGTCATGTTCATCCACCTCCAACCGGGTGGGTGTGGCGTACAGCTGTACAGCCTCCTTGGTGTCCTGTTCATCTAGGAGCAACCGCCTACTACCACAGGGGTCTGTTCATCCAGCGGCAACCGCCTACACACAACTGGTGCCCCATTCATCCAACCCCCACAAGGAACTGTTCATCCACAGACAACCAACCGGCTTGGTCGACTCACCACATCTCGACTCGTTCTACATATCATGCACGCGACAGCAACGGGCACTGATCATCGAGAGGAAACCCAACACACCGGGTGGCTATATCTCGCACGGGAGCTCGATCGGCTTCAGTATAAGTAGCAGCGATCGATCACTCGGGTTCAGTTAGCAGCACCAACAAAGGAATCGCTTGGGTTCAGTTAGCAGCAAAGGGGTCGATCGACTTCAGTACATTGTGGGATTGATCGATCTCTCGAGTTCAGTAAGAGAATACCTTACTCGGGTTCAGTTAGCGAGCGCCTCGCACAATTGGACGTGCGAGAGAAATGCGCAAACCACTGGATCGCTCGGCCCTGACCACCCACCGTGACCGGGAACTCCACGAAAATTTCCTCTCCCTTACTTCTACCATGATTTTTTATGTTACGGACGGCCCAAAGAATGTCACGCAGGTGTGTCCCCGGCCTACCCAGGACGAAAAGCCCATTTTCTGTCATGATTTTTTTTCATAGAAGTAGGAGCCCACCACATCTATGATGAATGTGTTTTTGTCACAATTATCGTCATAGAAGTGTCCTAACCATGACAGAAAAAAAGCGGGCCATAATGTCATGGATGTGTCTTTTTTGTTGTGTTGGTGGCGAGTTCTTCTTCATCTACTTGTTCTGGTTCTGGGCCTTCTTGGTAAAAAGTTGCATCTCCTTCCTCTACAACATAATGCAATTATCCACGCTCGATGGAGAAATGGTTAGGCATCAGAGTAGGCAACAAGTATGCCACTCCAGGAATTCTAATGCAGAGATTGTCATTATGAACTACTATCATTCCAGAGCCAGTGAGAACACGAATATTAACAAGGGTGTTACCGACAATAGGGCGAAGGTGATTGTAATTGAGACCAAGGGAGTTGGCCACCATGGTGATCACTCCTCCACACATGATATCTCGTTGTGCATGATTTGCCCGATGACGAGGTATAGCAATAGTTTTGCCCCTGTTGGAAATATGTCCTAGCGGCAATAATAAAATGGTTATTATTATATTTACTTGTTCATGATAATTATCTATTGTTCATGCTATAATTGTATTAACTGGAAACCGTAATACATGTGTGAATACATAGACCACAACATGTCCCTAGTGAGCCTCTAGTTGACTAGCTCGTTGATCAATAGATGGTTATGGTTTCCTCACCATGGACATTGGATGTCATTGATAACGGGATCACATCATTAGGAGAACGATGTGATGGACAAGACCCAATCCTAAGCATAGCACAAGATCGTGTAGTTCGTTTGCTAAAGCTTTTCTAATTTCAAGTATCATTTCCTTAGATCATGAGATTGTGCAACTCCCAGATACCGTAAGAATGCTTTGGGAGTACCAAACGTCACAACATAACTGGGTGGCTATAAAGGTGCACTACAGGTATCTCCGAAATTGTCTGTTGGGTTGGCACGAATCGAGACTGGGATTTGTCACTCCGTATGACGGAGAGGTATCTCTGGGCCCACTCGGTGATGCATCATCGTAATGAGCTCAATGCGACTAAGTAGTTAGTCACGGGATCATGCATTACAGAATGAGTAAAGTGACTTGCCGGTAACGAGATTGAACGAGGTATTGGGATACCGACGATCGAATCTTGGGCAAGTAACATACCGATTGACAAAGGGAATTGCATACGGGATTGCTTGAATCCTTGACATCGTGGTTCATCCGATGAGATCATCGTGGAACATGTGGGAGCCAACATGGGTATCCAGATCCCGCTGTTGGGTATTGACCGGAGAACGTCTCAGTCATGTCTGCATGGATCCCGAACCCGTAGGGTCTACACACTTAAGGTTCGGTGACGCTAGAGTTGTTATGGAAAATAGTATGTGGTTACCAAAGGTTGTTCGGATTCCCGGGTGAGATCCCGGACATGAGGAGTAGCTCCGGAATGGTCCGGAGGTGAATATCGGTATATTGGACGAAGGGTATTGGAGTCCGGAATTGTTCTAGGGGTACCAGGTGATGACCAGCGTGTCCGAAAGGGGTTTCGGAGGCCCCGGCAAACGTTCGGGGGCCTTATGGGCCAAGGGGACGGGGCACATCAGCCCACTAAGGGGCTGAGCGCCCCTCCCACCCCATCTCACGTAAACTGGAGAGGTGGGGGCACCACCCCGAGGGCAGCCGCCCCTCCCGGCTTGGGGGGCAAGTTTCCTAGGGGGTGGGGGCGCCCAAACCCATCTAGGGTTTCCCCTGTGGCCACCGCCCCTCCCCTAGGGAAACCTAGGGTGCCTCCTCCTCCTCCCTTCCCCCTATATATAGTGAGGGAGTGGGAGGGCTGCAACACCCTTGCTTTTGGCGTAGCCCCTCCCTCCTCCAACACCTCCTCCTCCTCCGTAGTGCTTGGCGAAGCCCTGCCGGAGAACCACGAGCTCCATCACCACCATGCCATCGTGTTGTCGGAGTTCTCCCTCAACTTCTCCTCTCCCCTTGATGGATCAAGAAGGAGGAGACGTCCCCGGGCTGTATGTGTGTTGAGCGCGGAGGCGCCATTGTTCGGTGCTTAGATCGGAATCAACTGCGATCTGAATCGCTACGAGTACGACTCCTTCATCCGCGTTCTTGCAACGCTTCCGCTTAGCGATCTTCAAGGGTATGAAGATGCACTCCCTCTCTCTCTCTCTCTCTCTCTCTCTCTCTCTCTCTCTTGTTGCTAGAATCTCCATAGACAGATCTTGGTGATGCGTAGAAAATTTTGAATTTCTGCTACGTTCCCCAATAGTGGCATCATGAGCTAGGTCTATTGCGTAGATTCTATGCACAAGTAGAACACAAGTTGTTGTGGGCGTTGATTTTGTTCAATATGCTTACCGTTACTAGTGCTATATTGTTTCAACGGTATTGTGGGATGAAGCGGCCCAAACCGACCTTACACGTACACTTACGTGAGACAGGTTCCACCGACTGACATGTACTTGTTGCATAAGGTGGCTAGCGGGTGCCAGTCGCTCCCACTTTAGTCAGATCGGATTCGATGAAAAGGGTCCTTATGAAGGGTAAATAGCAATTGGCATATCGCGTTGTGGTTTTGGCGTAGGTAAGAAACGTTCTTGCTAGAAACCTATAGCAGCCACGTAAAAACTTGCAACAACAAATTAGAGGACGTCTAACTTGTTTTTGCAGCATATGTCGCGTGATGTGATATGGCCAAAAATGATGTGATGAATGAAATATATGTGATGTATGACATTGATCATATTCTTGTAATAGGAATCACGACTTGCATGTCGATGAGTATGACAACCGGCAGGAGCCATAGGAGTTGTCTTTTTTTATTGTATGACATGTGTGTCACTGAATAACGCCATGTAATTACTTTACCTCATTGCTAAACCGTTAGCCATAGTAGTAGAAGTAATAGTTGGCGAGACAACTTCATGGAGACACGACGATGGAGATCATGATGCTGAAGATCATGGTGTCATGCCGGTGACGATGATGATCATGGAGCCCCGAAGATGGAGATCAAAAGGAGCAAAATGATATTGGCCACGTCATGTTTATGCATGTGATGTTTATCATGTTTATGCATCTTATTTGCTTAGAACGACGGTAGTAAATAAGATGATCCCTCATAATAATTTCAAGAAAGTGTTCCCCCTAACCGCGCACCGTTGCGAAAGATCGTTGCTTTGAAGCACCACGAGATGATCGGGCGTGATAGATTCTAACGTTCACATACAATGGGTGTAAGCCAGATTTACACATGCAAAACACTTAGGTTAACTTGACGAGCCTGGCATGTACAGACATGGCCTCGGAACACAAGAGATCGAAAGGTCGAACATGAGTCGTATATAAGATACGATCAACATGAAGATGTTCACCGATGATGACTAGTCCTTCTCACGTGATGATCGGACACGGCCTAGTTGACTCGGATCATGTATCACTTAGATGACTAGAGGGATGTCTATCTGAGTGGGAGTTCATTAAATAATTTCATTAGATGAACTTAATTATCATGAACATAGTCAAAAGGACTTTGCAAATTATGTTATAGCTCGCGTCTTAGTTCTACTGATTTAGATATGTTCCTAGAGAAAATTTAGTTGAAAGTTGATAGTAGCAATTATGCGGACTGGGTCCGTAAACTAAGGATTGTCCTCATTGCTGCATAGAAGGCTTATGTCCTTAATGCACTGCTCGGTGTGCTGAACCTCGAACGTCATTTGTGGATGTTGTGAACATCTGACATACATGTTTTGATGACTATGTGATAGTTCAGTAATGTTAAACGGTTTAGAATTGAGGCGCCGAAGACGATTTTTGAAATGTCGCGGAACATAGGTGATGTTCCAAGGGCTGAAATTGGGATTTCAGGCTAGTGCCCACGTCAAGAGGTATGAGACCTCTGACGAGTTTCTTAGCCTACAAACTAAGGGAGAAAAGCTCAATTGTTGAGCTTGTACTCATATTGTCTGGGTACAACAATCACTTGAATCGAGTGGGAGTTAATCTTCCAGATGAGATAGTGATGTTTCTCCAAAGTTACTGCCACCAAGCTACTAGAGCTTCGTGATGAACTATAACATATCAGGGATAGATATGACGATCCTTGAGCTATTCACGATGTTTGACGCCGCGAAAGTAGAAATCAAGTAGGAGCATCAATTGTTGATGGTTAGGAAAACCACTAGTTTCAAGAAGGGCAAGGGAAAGAAGGGATACTCCATGAAACGACAAATCAGTTGCTGCTCTAGTGAATAAACCCAAGGTTGAAGCCAAACCCGAGACTAAGTGCTTCTGTAATGAGGGGAACGGTCACTGAAGCAGAACTAGCCTAGATACTTGGTAGATGAGAAGGCTGGCAAGGTCGACAGAAGTATATTGGATATACATTATAATGTGTACTCTACTAGTTCTCCTAGTAGCACCATGGTAATAGTTACCGGTTTGGTTGCTAAGTGTTGGTAACTCGAAATAAAAGCTCCGGAATAAACGGAGACTAGCTAAAGGTGAGATGACAATATGTGTTGGAAGTGTTTCCAAGCTTGATGTGATCAAGCATCACATACTCCCTCTACCATCGAGATTGGTGTTAAACCTAAATAATTGTTATTTGGTGTTTGCGTTGAGCATAGACATGATTGGATTATGTCTATCGCAATACGGTTATTCATTTAAGGAGAGTAATGGTTACTCTGTTTATTTGAATAATACCTTCAATGGTCTTGCACCTAAAATGAATGGTTTATTGAATCTCGATCGTAGTGATACACATGTTCATGCCAAAAGATATAAGATAGTAATGATAGTACCACCTGCTTGTGGCACTGCCATTTGAGTCATATTGGTATCAAATGCATGAAGAAGCTCCATGTTGATGGATCTTTTAGACTCACTCGTTTTTTGAAAAGTTTGAGACATGCGAACCATATCTATTAGTATGTATGCATGAAGAAACTCCATGCAGATGGATAATTTGGACTCACTTGATTTTGAATCACTTGAGACATGCAAATCATACCACATGGGCAAGATGACTGAGAAGCCTCGTTTTCAGTAAGATGGAACAAGAAAGCAACTTGTTAGAAGTAATACATTTTGATGTATGCAGTCCAATGAGTGTTAATGCACGCAGTGGATATCATTATGTTCTTACTTCACAGATCATTTGAGTAGATGTTGAGTATATTTACTTGATGAAACACAAGTCTGAATTATTGAAAGGTTCAAGTAATTTCAGAGTGAAGTTGAAGATCGCCGTGATAAGAGGATAAAATTTCTATGATATGATCATAGAGATGAGTATCTGAGTTATGAGTTTGGTATACAATTAAGACATTATGGAAATTGTTTCACAACTAATACCGCCTGGAACACCATAGTGTGATGGTGTGTCCGAACATCATAGCTGCACCCTATTTGATATAGTGCATACCATGATGTCTCTTATCGAATTACCACTATCGTTTATGGGTTAGGCATTAGAGTCAACCGCATTCACTTCAAATAGGGAACCACGTAATTCCATTGAGATGACAATGTATGAACTATGGCTTAGAGAAACCTAAGCTGCCGTTTCTTAAAAGTTTGGGGCTACGATGCTTATGTGAAAAAGTTTCATCCTAGTAAGCTCAAACCCAAAACGGATAAATGCATCTTCATAGGTCCCCCAAAACAGTTGGGTATACCTCCTATTTCAGATCTGGAAGCAAAAGTGATTGTTTCTTAAACGGGTCCTTTCTCGAGGAAAAGTTTCTCTCGAAAGAATTGAGTAGGAGGATGGTGGAGACTTGATAAGGTTATTGAACCATCACTTCAACCAGTGTGTAGCAGGGCACAGGAAGTTGTTCATGTGGCACCTACACCAATTGAAGTGGAAGTTGATGATAGTGATCATGAAACTTCGGATCAAGTCACTACCAAACCTCGTAGGACGACAAGGACAGGTACTGCTTCAGAGTGGTACAATAATCTTGTCTTGGAGGTAATGTTGCTAGACAACAACGAACCTACGAGCTATGGAGAAGCGGTGGTGGGCCCAGATTCCGACAAATGGCTCGAGGCCGTAAAATCCGAGAGATGATCCATGTATGAAAACAAAGTGTAGACTTTGGAAGAACTACTTGATGGTCGTAAGGCTGTTGGGTACAAATGGATTTTAAAAGGAAGATGGACAATGATGGTAAGTATCACCATTAAGAAGCTCGACTTGTCATTAAGATGTTTTCCGACAAGTTCAAGGAGTTGACTACGATGAGACTTTCTCACTCGTAGTGATGCTAAGAGTCTGTTGGAATTATATTAGCAATTACTGCATGATTTATGAAATCTTGCAGATAGGATGTCAAAACATTATTTCCTCGACGATATTCTTGGGGAAAGGTAGTATGCGATACAACCAGAAGGTTTTGTCAATCCTGAAAGATGCTAACAAGTATGCAAAGCTCCAGCAATCCTTCTAAGGACTGGAGTAAGCATCTCGGAGTTGGAATATACGCTTTGATGAGATGATCAAAGATTTTGGGTTTATACAATGGTTATGAGAAACTTGTATTTCCAAAGAAGTGAGTGGGAGCACTATAGAATTTTTGATGAGTATATGTTATTGACATATTGTTGATCAGAAATGATATAGAATTTCTTGACAACATATAGGGTTATTTGAAAAGTGTTTTTCAATGGAAAACCTGGATTAAGCTACTTGAACATTGAGCATCAAGATCTATAAAGATAGATAAAAAACGCTTAATAGTACTTTCAAATAAATACATAGCATGACATGATTTTGAAGGAGTTCAAAATAGATCGGCAAAGAAGGAGTTCTTGGCTGTGTTATAAGTTATGAGTCTTGAGTAAGACTCAAGACCTGACCATGGCAGAAGAGAGAGAAAGGATGAAGGTCGTCCCCTATGCTTTAGACATAGGCTCTACATTATGCTATGTTGTGTACCGCACCTGAAGTGTGCCTTGCCATGACTCAGTCAAGGGGTACAAGAGTGATCCAGGAATGGATCATAGGACAACGGTCAAAGTTATCCTTAGTAACTAGTAGACTAAGGAATTTTCTCGGTTATGGAGGTGGTAAAAGAGTTCGTCGTAAAGGGTTACGCCGATGGAAACTTTGACACTAATCCGGATTATTATGAGTAGTAAACCGGATTCGTATAGTAGAACAGTTATTTGGAATAGCTCCAAATAGCGCGTGGTAGCTGCATCTACAAGATGACACAGAGATTTGTAAAGCACACACGGATCTGAAAGGTTCAGACCCGTTGACTAATAACCTCTCTCACAAGCGAGATATGATCAAACCCCATGGGTGTCAGATTCATTACAATCACATAGTGATGTGAACTAGATTATTAACTCTAGTGCAAGTGGGAGACTGTTGGAAATATGCCCTAGAGGCAATAATAAAATGGTTATTATTATATTTCCTTGTTCATGATAATTGTCTATTGTTCATGCTATAATTTTATTAACTGGAAACCGTAATACATGTGTGAATACATAGACCACAACATGTCCCTAGTGAGCCTCTAGTTGACTAGCTCATTGATCAATAGATGGTTATGGTTTCCTGACCATGGACATTGGATGTCATTGATAACGGGATCACATCATTAGGAGACTGATGTGATGGACAAGACCCAATCCTAAGCATAGCACAAGATCGTGTAGTTCGTTTGATAAAGCTTTTCTAATGTCAAGTATCATTTCCTTAGACCATGAGATTGTGCAACTCCCGGATACCGTAGGAATGCTTTGGGTGTACCAAAAGTCACAACGTAATTGGGTGGGTATGAAGGTGCACTACAGGTATCTCTGAAATTGTCTGTTGGGTTGGCACGAAACGAGATTGGGATTTGTCACTCCGTATGACGAAGAGGTATCTTTGGGCCCACTCGGTGATGCATCATCGTAATGAGCTCAATGTGACTAAGTAGTTAGTCACGGTGAGGGAGTCCTGGATTAGGGGGTGTCTGGATGGCCGAACTATGACATTTGGCCAGACTCCTGGACTATGAATATACAAGATTGAAGACTTCGTCCCGTGTCCGGATAGGACTTTCCTTGGCGTGGAAGGCAAGCTTAGCGATACGATATGAAGATCTCCTCCCATTGTAACCGACTCTGTGTAACCCTAGCCCTCTCCGGTGTCTATATAAACGGGAGAGATTTAGTCCGTAGGACGAACAACAATCATACCATAGGCTAGCTTCTAGGGTTTAGCCTCTCTGATCTCGTGGTAGATCCGCTCTTGTACTACCCATATCATCAATATTAATCAAGCAGGAGTAGGATTTTACTTCCATCGAGAGGGCCCGAACCTGGGTAAAAACATCGTGTCCCTTGTCTCCTGTTACCATCCGCCTAGACGCACAGTTCGGGACCCCCTACCCGAGATCCGCCGGTTTTGACACCGACATTGGTGCTTTCATTGAGAGTTCCTCTGTGTCGTCACCTTAAGGCCCGATGGATTCTTCGATCATCAACCACGACGCAGTCCAGGGTGAGACTTTTTTCCCCGGGCAGATCTTCGTATTCGGCGGCTTCGCACTGCGGGCCAATTCGCTTGGCCATCTGGAGCAGATCGAAAGCTACGCCCCTGGCCATCAGGTCAGGTTTGGAAGTTTAAACTACACGGCCGACATCCGCGGGGACTTGATCATCGACGGATTCGAGCCACGGCCGAGCGCGTCGCACTGTCATGATGGGCATGATTTAGCTCTGCCGCCGGACAATGCCCAGAGCGTCGCTCAGGTGCCCGCTCCGACCATTAGCTCGGAGCCGACTGCGCCAGTTGGGGATGGACGGTTGGACGCCGCCCCAGGAGACACAATCTCTATGGCAATAGAGCCGAACACTAGCCTAGTCCTTTGCGAGGCCTATGACTCCAGGGTGCCGGACTCCGTTCCGAACTCCGAATCTTCCGCACCTCTTCCGATCGAGCCCGATTGGGCCCCGATCATGGAGTTCACCGCCGCGGACGTCTTTCAGCACTCGCCCTTTGGCGATATCCTGAATTCACTAAAGTCTCTCTCTTTGTTAGGAGAGCCCTGGCCGGACTATGGTCAGCAAGGTTGGGATGCGGACGATGAAGAAATTCAAATCCCACCCACCACCCACTTCGTAGCCACTGTCGACGACCTAACTGACATGCTCGACTTCGACTCCGAAGACATCGACGGTATGGACGCCGATGAAGGAGACGACCAAGAACCAGCGCCTATAGAGCACCGCACAATCGCCTCATCACACGATGTATGCATGGTGTACACACCTAAAAGAAGCAACGGCGAGGATCAAAAGGGCATAACCAGGGATCGTTCCCTCGAAAAATAATCAAAGCGGCGGCGTAAGCGCCGCGCCAAGCCCCACCTCGACAGAGACCTAGCCATGGAGCAGGGCAAATCAACGGAAGACGAACATGCCATCGAGCAACCGTCCAAACAAGGTGGACAAACCGAACAATCCGTCCCTAGCAAAGATAATAGTCTGGACGACCCCATGCCGGACAAGTCGCTGGAGCACCAGAACCTCCACCAAAGGCTCGTCGCCACGGCACGTAGCCTGAAAAAGCAGAAGCGGAAGCTCAAAACAGCGGAAGATGCAATCAGATTAAGATGGAGCAAAGTACTCAATACCGCACACAAGTACGACAACAGTCATCACACAAAGAGCTATCCGAAGCGGAAATTACTACCGGAATTTGATGAAGAGGCCCTAGAGCCCCCACAATAAAAAAACAAGGAAGTTGCCAGGTCGGATAGACGACCCCACGATCGACCTCAACCAACAAAAGGCGCCGCATTCAATGCGGCACGCGAGCCGCCCAAGGATTCGCATCATAAAACTGGCCCAACCAGATCCATCTACGGGCCAAGAAAGCAAGCTCCATTGAGCAATGCAACACAAAAAATATCCGAACATCGCGGCACACCTACATACAGGGGCACCGCACATCCCCTATGTTTTACGGATGAGGTACTAGATCATGAATTTCCAGCGGGATTCAAGCCCGTAAGCATAGAAGCATATGACGGAACAACAGACCCTGGAGTCTGGATCGAGGATTATATCCTCCATATACACATGGCCAGAGGAGATGACCTTCGTGCCATAAAATACTTACCCCTTAAGCTCAAAGGGCCAGCCCGGCATTGGCTTAAAAGCCTCCCCGAAAACACCATGGGAAGTTGGGAAGAGCTCGAGGATGCTTTTCGGGCAAATTTCCAAGGGACCTATGTCTGACCCTGGATGCAAACGATTTGAGTCATATAACTCAACAACCCGGAGAGTCAGGCCGGAAACTCTAGAACATATTTCTTACTAAAAAGAATCAGATAGTCGACTGTCCGGACGTCGAAGCCTTAGCAACTTTCAAACATAGCGTCCGAGACGAATGGCTCGCCAGACACCTCGGCCAAGAAAAGCCAAGAACAATGGCCGCATTAACAAGCCACATGACCCGCTTTTGTGCAGGAGAGGATAGCTGGTTGGCAAGAAGCAGCACCAGCGACCCGAATACGTCCGAACTCAGAGATGGAAATGGGAAACCGCGCCGTAACAAAGAACTGCGCCGGATCAAGGACAACAGCCCGATGAGCACGGCAGTCAACACCGGATTCAAAAGCTCTCGGCAAAATCAGAAAAAGCCGCCCCCAAAGATGACAGGGACGAGCTATCCAACCTCAACAAAATCTTGGACAAAATATGTCAAATCCACAGTACTCCCGGGAGACCTGCAAACCACATCCACAGAGATTGTTGGGTCTTCAAGCAGTCCGGCAAACTCAATGCCGAACACAAGGGGATCGACACACCAAGCAAGGATGACGACGGACCCCACAAGCAGAACACCGGAGAACAAAAGAAGTTCCCACAAGAAGTCAAAATAGTAAATTCACTTCAGGTGACAAAAGGGAAAAACAGAACGGCGCCCACGAAGATACGCGCCACACGGCCCGCCCCAGAGGAGCACCGCCACTGGTTGTTACAACCAATCACCTTCGATCATCAGGATTACTACAGAGGTATCCGGAATGCAGGCTGGACTGCCTTGGTCTTGGATCCAATTATTGACGGACTCCAATTTACACAAGTCCTAATGGACGGCGGCAGTGACCTAAACCTGTTATATCAGGACACAATCCGCAAACTTGGGGTAAACCCAGTAACAATTTGCCATGGCAACACTTCCTTTCAAGGAATCACGCCGGGCCTAGATACCCAGAGTATGGGTTCCCTGTCATTAGAAGTCATGTTCGGCTCACCCGACAACTTCCGAAGCGAAAAGCTAACCTTCCACATCGCCCCATTCATAAGTCGCTATCACGCGCTACTGGGACGTGAAGCTTTCGCCCGCTTTAACGCAATACCGCATTATGCATCCCTCCCACTCAAAATGCCCGGTCCGTGAGGCATCATCTCATTAAAGGGAAATATCAATTGATCCCTGAAGTACGGATAATGGTGTGGCCGCCTTGACAACCGCACACTAATCCAGCTTCGCTACCCCGGACACGGTTCGACAAGTCCAGCGTAAACATACAAAGGCCTAACAGCCGCATAACCCTATACAAGGGGCTCCGCGTGTTTACACCAGGAGACAATACGACCCAATCTTACTCATGCCTCTGTGTTATATTTTGTTTATTCTAATATAGATTTCTTGCACGAATATTTTTCACTAAGTCCCTCTCTTTCGCAGACAAACACCGTGCTACGCCCATCCAGGATACGGCACAACGGAGATACAGGCGCAGACGTGCAGTAGGGACCCGCTCTAAGGATTCTCTTCAGATTAAGACCCTGTGTAAACCTTTCTTACTGTCTCTTGTTGATAACATCCCCTGGTTTTCACTATAATCAAGGAGGAGGCTGGCGTCTTGGCATGTGGCCAAGCAAGAATTTTGCACGTACCTGGACACCAGGGGCTTTTTTACCAAAGGGCTATTGTTCGGCCTGTCTTCATAAAGACCGAATACCTTAGGGAGTGTTCAGCGTCGCAAGTTTGGCCTTATATGCATCAGCTCCGAATCATGTCTTTGGTCAAATGTTGGGTTTGCCTGGCTCCTGTGTTTTGCTGCCTTACATTCCCTCTATCGGCTAAGGCGCACCAGGAGAACTACTGCGATTGTGCCCCGGTTCGGCCAGGCGAGCACCTCAGTAGAGAAAGCCGAAAACTGACTGTCATGATATAGCGAGAGACTGGTCAACCACTCGATGACTTTCGGAATCTTTAGGATTCCTCCACATTAACGAAGGGCTGCTTCCCGGTCAGGCACACACACGCCCCGAATTCGGGCGAGTGCGTGCCCCTAGGGGCTATTCAGTAGCCCCACTGTCAAACTCCTATGGCTAAGTGAAAGTGATAAAGCATTATAGTCCGGTTGCCTAGTTCTCTGCGCTATGACCTCCTTTATAGGACCAAGACATTGGATTAAGTGTGAAAAGGCACCTTTTTGCGAACACCCCCGCATTATATGCGTGGGGGCTGAAGCCAACGACTGCCATCTTTCAGGTTATATACACATATACATTAACGGTCGCACAGGAGGCATTATAATTCTTGCAAGCACAAGTATAAAAAGCTTTTATATTCTATCAAAATAGTCATTTTACAATAGCACATGCTATTCGAACACAACATCCTTCGAGCATTGCGCCTCTATTAAACGAGCGCCATGAAGAACTTCCTCAAAGTAGTGCTTGGCAGGTACTCGGCTTTCGTCTGAATCACGGGATGCAACAACACTGGCCTTCATATCCGCCCAGTATGTTTTGACATGGGCAAGAGCCATCTGTGCACCCTCTATGCAAGCTGACCTCTTCATTGTATCAACATGCGTCACCGAACCAAGGAACTGCTGCACCAAGCCAAAATAACTCTTCACCTCCGGCTTCTCCGGCCACAGACGACTCGCAACATACCTCATGGCGAGTCCGGATAACCTGTTTAGCTCCGCCCAGGCGGCCAAACAGTCGGATACCGAAAGTGGGTGTTCTAGATTGTGGAACTGCGACCAAAAAAGCTCTTGCAATCCATGGTCACCTCGGCCGCGGAAGTGTTTGGTCGCATTTGCCGCACTAGCTGCCAAATCCAGATAAGTGTTTTCCGCACTCCACTGCCGGTCTAACGGAGCATACATGGGGTCCCCGAACTACATCCGCAGCATATAGGGCTTTCCAGCCGTGATATCTCCGGCCTGACGTAGCTCCTCCATCATAGCTCTCATTGCAGAGCGAGTATCCTTGGCCTCGGCAGTGATCTTTTCAAGATCCTTCTGAGCCGCCTTATCTCCTTGTTCAAGAAATTTACAGCGGTCGGCAGCATCCTTCAATTTTATAGCCATCTCAGCTATTACTTTCTTGCTCTAGCAGTGAGCAGCATGTTCGGCTCTTAGCTCTTCAGCCGCCTTAACGGTAGCCGCATCATTTTCCCTTTCCTGCTCCTTGGCTCGGGCAAGTTCCGCCCAAAGGTTCTCCACGGCAGTAGCACTATCTACATTAAGCACATATCTTATAAGGCACGAGCACCAAACTCCTCTTATCAGATGTCTTTGGAACATACCTTCTGCCTCATGTGGCCGCTTATTTACAAGCGCGATGTTGGCATCCGCCACGTCAAGTTGCCGCTTTAGCTCGGCAAATTCATCAGTCCGGCTAGCCACCGAACGCCTCGCCACCTTCATAAAATAGGTGACATATTATACCTGGGGTTATGATCCTCTGCGCGCCTTCACTTTTGACGACACATAGAGTCTCAGGGGCTACTATTTATACTGGGCGCATTTTATATGTGGCTCTACCAAAAGGTACACCTTTTTACGTACCTTAAAGCCTGTCAGTAAACTCCTGGCAGCCTCGTACAGTCCGCTTTCCGCGGATGAAATCCTTCCAATCACCATGTTCATCAACATACGGTGTTCTTCTGAGATGGACGCTCTCCCGAGCAGATCCTTCAGCCCCTCTGACCGCGCACCAGAGGGTGTCGAACTAGCCTGACGACCTTTTTCAGGGTCCGGACTTGGAAAAACCCTCCGAGATGACACCTCGAGGTCGCCTGCCTCGTGAGACGGTGCAACAAGGGGAGGCGTTTCGCTCTCCATCATCTCCGGACAAAGATCCCTTGAAGATGAGCTCTGCTGAGAAGGCTTAAGATCCGAACTTCAAGGTAATATTTCGGTTATCTTCCTCAGAAATAAAACAGGAATGTAATTCATTTTGGAACCCCTCTCTTTACTTACGGCTCGGGGGAGAGCTGATCCCCTTGAGGGCGCAATGCGGCCAGGGAATTCTCCGGTGCCGGACCCTCTAGCGAAGATTTCTTCCCCCGTTTTGAGGCCATCCCCTCCGGGTCTTTAGAGGCAGTCCTTTTCTTTCCCTGGTCGGGGGAATTTTCGATTCCTCCCTTCCTAATAGCCTCCTTCACGGAGGCGGTAGCTCCTTGGTTCCCCCCTTCTCCTTCTGCCAAAAGCACGACCTCCAGCATCCTGGTTAACACGGGATCCGGCGCGGTCTCAGGCAGGGGGGCTTGACACCTGATAAGCTTTGCCTTCGCTATCCACTCCTGTTCAAAGGATAGCTTTGTTAAGGGTAATTTTGTGATGAAAATACGGATGGCGTGTCCAAATACGGGGCTACTTACTTCAGCATCCGATTGCAGCTCAGACCTGCGTCCTCGGACAAATCCGGACACCTTGCTTGTGATCCGAAGAACAATTTGTACATCTCCATGGGCGTCGTTCCCATAAAGTGTTGGAGGACTCGCGGTCCCTCCGGATTAAATTCCCACAGGCGGAGAGGGCGACGTTTGTAGGGCAGCGTGCGGCGAATCAGCATAACTTGTGCCACTACGGTCAAGTTGATATCTCTTTCTAGGAGATCTCGAATGCGGTCCTGCAGCAAGGGCACGTCTTTGTACGGCACCTAGATAAGCCCTTCATTGACCCATGACGCTATCCGTGGTGGGGGACCTGAGCGAAAAGCAGGTGGCGCCACCCTTGTGGTGCCCCTGGGGGCTGTGATGTAAAACCAGTCCCGTTGCCATAAGCCGAACTCCTCTTGGAAAGAGCCCTCGGGCCATGGAGCGTCGGCCATCTTGCTTATGATAGCTCCTCCGCACTCAGCATGCTGCCCCTCGATTATCTTCGGTTCCACCTTGAAGGTTCTCAGCCACAATCCGAAGTGAGGAGTAATATGGAGGAAGGCCTCACACATGACAATGAACGATGAGATTTGGAGGATGGACTCCGGAGCTAGGTCGTGAAATTCCAGCTCATAACAAAACATAAGTCCCCTCATGAAGGGATCAATCGGGAAGCCTAGCCCCCGAAGGAAGTGAGATGTGAACACCACGCTCTCACCGGGCTGGGGACTGGGAATGACTTGCCCCTGAGCAGGCAGCCTATGTGAGATTTCGCCGGTCTGATACCTGGCATCTCTCAGCTTTCGCACGTCTTCTTCCATAACAGAGGAAGGCATCCACCGGCCTTGAAGGTCGGAGCCGGACATCGTCGAGGGTCCGAGGCGCCTAAAGCTGGAGCTCTGGATGTTGGAGCTCAAGGCGAGGGGCGGATTCGATCGAGTTAAAAGGAGTCGAGCCTTGGTCTCTTTATAAAGAGGTTCAATACCAAGAGCCCTCCCCATAACCCTTTGGGACTCGCTTTCAATTAGGGAGTCATACCAAAGGCACGGTTGGGTTACCCATGCTCATATTGATGAGAATCCCGGAATAAGGGGACACGATCTCTGCTTTGACAAGACGTGCCAGGGAAACCGCCTCACTAAACGCGCTGAGGTGGAACAGTAAAACGATTCGAATAAAGGCTTGGCCGTGGCGTGATGTCACGCTGCGGAGTACGTCAGCAGATTAGATTTGTGCAGATATTATTCTCTCTACGGTGGCATGTGGAACTTATTTTGTAGAGCCGGACACTATCCTTGTGTTCAACATCTTCTTTGGAGTATTTGGAGGAGGAACCCGCATTGCAATGCCGAAGACAATTTGCGTGCCGGACTCGTCGTCATTGAAAGCCTGGTTCAGGGGCTACTGAGGGAGTCCTGGATTAGGGGGTGTCCGTATGGCCGGACTATGACCTTTGGCAGGACTCCCGGACTATGAAGATACAAGATTGAAGACTTCGTCCCCTGTCCGGATAGGACTTTCCTTGGTGTGGAAGGCAAGCTTGGCGATATGATATGAAGATCTCCTCCCATTGTAACCGACTCTGTGTAACCCTAGCCCTCTCCGATGTCTATATAAACCGGAGAGATTTAGTCCGTAGGACGAACAACAATCATACCATAGGCTAGCTTCTAGGGTTTAGCCTCTCTGATCTCGTGGTAGATCCACTCGTGTACTACCCATATCATCAATATTAATCAAGCAGGAGTAGGGTTTTACTTCCATCGAGAGGGCCCAAACCTGGGTAAAAACATCGTGTCACTTGTCTCCTGTTAACATCCGCCTAGACGCATAGTTCGGGACCCCCTACCCGAGATCCGCTGGTTTTGACACCGACACATGGGATCATGCATTACAGAATGAGTAAAGTGACTTGCCGGTAATGAGATTGAACGAGGTATTGGGATACCGACGATCGAATCTCGGGCAAGTAACATACCGATTGACAAAGGGAATTGCATACGGGATTGATTGAATCCTTGACATCATGGTTCATCCGATGAGATCATCGTGGAACATGTGGGAGCCAACATGGGTATCGAGATCCCGCTGTTGGTTATTGACCGGAGAACGTCTTAGTCATGTCTGCATGGTTCCCGAACCCGTAGGGTCTACACGCTTAAGGTTCGGTGACGCTAGAGTTGTTATGGAAAATAGTATGTGGTTACCAAAGGTTGTTCGGAGTCCCGGGTGAGATCCCGGACATGACGAGGAGCTCCAGAATGGTCCGGAGGTGAAGATCGGTATATTGGACGATGGGTATTGGAGTCCGGAATTGTTCCGAGGGTACCAGCTGATGACCAGCGTGTCCGAAAGGTGTTTCGGAGGCTCCAGCAAGCATTGGGGGGCCTTATGGGACGAGGGGAGGGTGCACATCAGTCCACTAAGGGGCTGAGCGCCCCTCCCACCCCATCTCACGTAACCTGGAGAGGTGGGGGCGCCACCCCTAGGGCAGCCGCCCCTCCCAGCTTGGGGGGCAAGTTTCCGAGGGGGTGGGGGCGCCCAAACCCATCTAGGGTTTCCCCTGTGGCCGCCGCCCCTCCCCTAGGGAACCCTAGGGCGCCTCCTCCTCCTTCCTTCCCCCTATATATAGTGAGGGAGTGGGAGGGCTGCAACACCCTTGCTTTTGGCGCAACCCCTCCCTCCTCGAACACCTCCTCCTCCTCCGTAGTGCTTGGCGAAGCCCTGCCGGAGAACCACGAGGTCCATCACCACCATGCCATCGTGCTGTCGGAGTCCTCCCTCAACTTATCCTCTCCCCTTGCTGGATCAAGAAGGAGGAGACGTCCCCGGGCTGTACGTGTGTTGAACGCGGATGCGCCGTTGTTCGGTGCTTAGATCGGAATCAACCGCGATCTGAATCGCTACGAGTACGACTCCTTCATCCGCATTCTTGCAACGCTTCCGCTTAGCGATCTTCAAGGGTATGAAGATGCACTCCCTCTCTCTCTCTCTCTCTCTCTCTTGTTGCTAGAATCTCCATATATAGATCTTGGTGATGCGTAGAAAATTTTGAATTTCTGCTACGTTCCCCAACAACCCCTAGGTTGGGCGAATAACCGACATTGAGGTTTGCTGCTTTCCTGAGAACTAGCATGTTCTCATTATTCAACTTAGAAACTTCTCCACATGCCTACAATGAGTTAGTGATAACATAATAGTAATAAGGTATAGCAGGACTTTCAAAGCAACTAGCTCTCTACCTTGAGCCATGACGGCTCATATGGTAGAAGGATTGCCTTGGGTGCGGGTTAGTGAAATCATTAACATATCTAATATAATCATGATTGTTGGCGAAGCCAAAATAATTACAACACCCATCAAGAGTGATGTTGAAGTCTTGGTCTAGGAGACGGAAAGAGATACTCTCCTTATCATCATAGGCATTTCTCACGAAACCAACATTATGCGAGAGAGTACTAAGAAACTCAAGTGTCATGTAGTCATATGTCTCACATACTTGATAAACAAAATGGTGCAACCCGAAAGTATGAAAAAGCAAATTGAAATCATTAGTAATACCTAGCTTGACAAGTGTTGTCGCACAAGCCCACTTGGTTGCTTTGACCTTCCTTGAGCTTAGTTGCCTAAACTTTCTTCTTGCTTCACGGTCGGTGAAGATGATCCCCTGAATGAAAAGTTATTGTGGCGGTGTGGCGGATGAACTTGAAACACCATGTATGCAAGAGACCTCCATGTAAACATATAAAAAATAATTTTTAAGTCCAATACAATTAAACAATATTGATCCTACGGTAGTCACAACATAATACTCCTCTAAAACCATCAACGAATCCAGGCCAAACTCAAATTTGGATTTGCTAGGCATGTCGAACATGGATTTGCAAAAAATAACTTGGGGTCAGAGGAGAAACATACTGTAGATCGAGCACACAGAAGGATTGGAACCAAAATTGAGCGAGTAGAGAGATCGGGCGAAGTTTTGCTAGGGTTTGGAGAGGTTTGGAGGAAGAAGAAGAAGAAGAAAACAGAGAGATGGGGGAGATTTACCTTCTTCCTTGGGCTTATTGTGTCTTCTAGGGTTTGAAACGACCGCTAATACGGGCGCAAGCATCCTCATGGAACACCATCGTTCTCCCTGATGACATACATGCGTCTGTGCATAGATGAAACGACCACTAAAACGGGCGGCAGCATTCGATTTGAATGCCATCGTTCGCTCTGTTCTTTTTCTTCTTCTGGTCAAAGATGTCAAACTGCCGCTCGAACAGGCGCGTGCGCCCCTTGGGAACGTCACCAAATGCTCTGGACTTCGTCTTTGTTTCTGCAAAGAAATGAATTAACCTCTTGAACGGGTGCTAACGCCCATTTGAAACACCGTGGATCACTCTGTTATCTCCGGTTGTTTTGCCTTGGAACTTCCAGCAGGTCATGCGACCTCCCATACGACCGTTGCGGTTGTTTCAAAGGTCGTATTTTGATCTGTTTCTTCCGAAACTTCTCTTTTTGTCCACTCTCCTTCGGGGTTAGTTCCAAAACAATACTTAGACATATTTCCAGGAATCCAAATATCAATTCAACATATAATTCATCTTTCACATCACAAAGCTGATGACCCACAATTATAGGCGATCAATCATAGTCCTTCCAATAAGTAAGAGTGTCGAACCCAACGAGGAGTAGAAGAAAATGACAAGTGGTTTTCAGCAAGGTAATTTCTGCAAGCACTGATATTGTCGGTAACAGGTAGTTTGATAGCAAGATAATTTGTAGCAAGTAACATGTAGCAATAGTAACAATAAGTGTAGCAAGGTAGCCTAGTCCTTTTTGTACCAAAGGACAGTGCAGAAGGATCTCAGATAATAAGCAAAACATTCTTGAGGGCACACGTGAAGTTCACCTTGTCACTTTCATCATGTTGGTTTGATTCACGATCGCTACTTTGATAATTTGATATGTGGGTGGACTAGTTCTTGGATCTTGTTCTTACTTGAACAAGCCCCCCACTTATGATTAAGCCCCTCGCAAGCATCCACAACTACGAAAGAAGTATTAAGATAAAATATAACCATAGCATTAAACATGTGGATACAAATCAGCCCCTTACGGAATATCGCATAAACTAGGTTTTAAGCTTCTGTCACTCTAGCAACCCATCGTCTAATAACTACTTCGAAGTTCATTACCTTAGTCCCAAAGATGGTGAAGTGTCATGTAGTCGATGTTCACATAACACCACTAAGGGAATAACAGCACACATATCATCAAAATATCAAACACATATCAAATTCACATGATTACTTGCAACATGACTTATCCCATGGCCTCAAGAACAAATGAAACTCCTCACAAATAATATCCATGCTGAAGATCAGAGAGATGTTAAATAGCATAATGTATTTGAACATATGATCTTCCACCAAATAAACCGGCTAGCATCAACTACGAGATGTAATCAACATTACTAGTCACCCACAGGTACTAATTTGAGGTTTTGATATAAAAATTGAACACAAGAGATGAACTATGGTTGGAGATGAGATGGTGATGTTGAAGATGTTGATGAAGATTGGCCTCCCAAAGATGAGAGGGTTCTTGGCAATGACGATGGCTTTGATTTCCCCCTTTGGGAGGGAATTTCCCCCGGCAGAATAGCACCGCTGGAGGGAAAGTCCTCTCCTTTTTTTCTAGGTCAAAAGACCTTATGTACCGGAGGATGGGTATCGGAGGTGGGCCTTGGCCCCCACTACCCACCAGGGCGCGCCATGAGGGGGTGGTGCGCCATGGTGCCTTGTGGGCACCCGGGTGCCCCACTCTGGTGGTTATTTTCTCTAATATTTTTCATATATTCCAAAATAATTATTCGTAAAATTTCAGATCATTTGGAGATGTGCAGAATAGGTATCTCCGGCATAGATTTTTTAGGTCCAGAATTCCTGCTGCCGGCATTCTCCCTCTTTGTGTAAACCTTGCATATTATGAGAGAAAAGGCATTAGAATTACTCCACAATATGTTATAATGAATAAAAACACTATAAATAAAAGTAGGAAAACATGATGCAAAATGAACGTATCAGCTCCCCCAAGCTTAGACCTCGCTTGTCCT
Organism: Triticum aestivum; assembly: GCF_018294505.1. Lineage (NCBI taxonomy): Eukaryota > Viridiplantae > Streptophyta > Magnoliopsida > Poales > Poaceae > Triticum > Triticum aestivum. Next base: position 578,756,054 of record NC_057810.1, on the reverse strand, counting down.
CAAGCGAAAGCCCATATTGAAAATCATGTCCATATGTTTAGAGAGAGAGAGAGAGAGGTGTCGATAAAAAATATGAACATCGTAGCATCATGTTAATTATTATAACAACAAAGTTTATCATAAAACTTTATCATATAGCTTCTCATGAACAGGTAACAATTCATTACAACATCGAAGTAGACAGCATAAACTTTATTGAAAACTAACAAACTATGTTCTCAGTCAACCTTATAACTACAAGTCATCATATTTTTAGGAAGGGTCTCATATTGGAGCCTCGTGGGAAGTCCACATACTCAACCATCATTTAGTATTGTATGATTGCTAACACTCACAACATACATATGAGCAAAAAGTTTCAACCAGACACATAGAAAGATAGGGGATTATAGTTTCACCTCCCAACTTATTCACCTGAAGGGTGATGTCAACAATAATAACTCATGATCACTCACATTCAACTGGATATATGTGCCTAGATCCTTCCCCACCACATGGTGCTTGCAAAAGTAGAAAATAAAAGGAGTAGAGAAGAATACTTTGACTCTTGCATAAAAAGTAAATACATAAAAGTAAAAGATTGTCCATTCGCAGAGGGAAGCAGAGGTTGTCATGCACTTTTTTTGTTTTGTATGCACAATCTATTAATGCAAAAGAACATCACATTATATTTCCCCTTATGATAGCAACCTTCATTATGTAGTCCGTCGCTTTTATTACTTTGCCATCACAAGTTCGTACAATGCTTATTTTCCCTTACACTAAAAGATCAAACACATTTAGGAGAAATTTTTAGTTCCTTTTTGCACCGATGACAACTTACTTGAAGGATCATACTCAATCCATACGTAGGTATGATGGACTCTCAAAACATGAATTTGGGTTTAAGGGTTTTGGATGCACAAGTACTATCTCTACTTAGTACAGAATTTTGGCTAGCAAAGATATTGAGCAAGCACCACATGTTGTAGGATCTATGACAATATAACTTCTATGTGACTATGAACAAGCATAAACCATTACATTGTCTTCCTTGTCCAACGTCAACAATTTGGCATAAAGTATTTAATGGGGCTCACAATCATAAAAGATGTACAAGATAGGATATTTGCATGTGAATCTTCTCATCCCTTATTAATTCTTTCATGAGTTGTATCATTGACCAATGCTATGTTTGTCAACTTTCAATAAATTTTACCACTTATACTTTTCCTTATGTGATGTCATTACTTACCATAAGATTAGCATATGATCTTTTTCATTATTTTCTTTTATTTTGATTGGAACATAAGAGTAAAGAAGCAAAAACTCAAACTAAACTTTATTATATAGCTGTCACTCGATTACATAGATAGATAGATCATGAAACTAACAATCGAAAATGGAACTAAATTTTTATTCAACTAAATCATGAAATAGCTTGGGATCGAACTAAGATAGGTAAAGGTAATAAAAGTGATGGTGATACAATACTGGGGCATCTCACCCAAGATTGGCACATCCCAATGGGATTGTCCGTTGAAAACCCACAAGTATAGGGGATCACAACAATTTTCGAGGGTAGAGTATTCAACCCAAATTTATTGATTTGACACAAGGGGAGCCAAAGAATATTCTCAACTATTAGAAGCTAAGTTTTCAATTCAACCACACCTGAAAGACTTAATATCTGCAGCAAAGTATTTAGTAGCAAAGTAGTATGGAAGTAATAGTAACGGTGGCAATAGTAACAGTATCAGTTTTGTAGCAATTGTAACAGTGGCAACGGAGAAGTAACTAAGCAAAGATCAATATGTGAAAAGCTCGTAGGCAATGGATCAATGATGCATAATTATGTCGGATGCAATTCATCATGCAACAGTTATAACATAGGGTGACACAGAACTAGCTCTAGTTCATCAATGTAATGGAGGCATGTATTTCGAATATAGTCATACGTGCTTATGGAAAAGAACTTGCATGACATCTTTTGTCCTACCCTCCCGTGGCAGCGGGATCCTAATGGAAACTAAGGGATATTAAGGCCTCCTTTTAATATAGTACCGGGCCAAAGAATTATCACTTAGTGAATACACGAACTCCTCAAACTACGGTCATCACCAGGAAGTGTCCCGACTATTGCCACTCTGGGGTTTGCTGGATCATAACGTGTAGTAGGTGACTGTAACTTGCAAAATCGGATCAAGAACTCACATATATTCATGAAAACATAATAGGTTTAGATCTGAAATCATGGCACTCGGGCCCTAGTGACAAGCATTAAGCATGGCAAAGTCATAGCAACATCGAACTTAGAATATAATGGATACTAGGGATCAAACCTAACAAAACTAACTCGATTACATGGTAAATCTCATCCAACCCATCACCGTCCAGCAAGCCTACGATGGGATTACTCACGCACGACGGTGAGCACCATGAAATTGGTGACGGAGGATGGTTGATGATGACGATGGCGATAGATTCCCCTCTCTGGAGCCCCGAACGGACTCCAGATCAGCCCTCCCGAGGAAGATTAGGGCTTGGCGGCGGCTCCGTATCGTAAAACGCGATGAATCCTTCTCTCTGATTTTTTTCTCCCTGAACGTGAATATATGGAGTTGGTGTTGAGGTCGATGGAGGTCCATGGGGCCCACGAGTCAGGGGGCACGCCCTGCACCCTCGTGGACAGGGTGTGGGTCCTCCTCTGTTGATTCTTTTGCCAATATCTTTTATTAATTACAAAACATGACTTCGTGGAGTTTCAGGTCATTCTGAGAACTTTTATTTCTGCACAATAATAATATCATGGCAATTCTGCTGAAAACAACATCAGTCCGGGTTAGTTCCATTCAAATCATGGAAGTTAGAGTCCAAAACAAGGGCAAAAGTGTTTGCAAAAGTTCATACATTGGAGACGTATCATCCATACCCGTGTACTCAAGTATCCTTCTTTGGCGATGATGGCGAAGGTGTTGGAGTGGTAGGAACATCACACTTCGGCCTCAGTAGGTACTCCAATCTATGATTGATGCTCCGGAGGGCGATGTTTTGCTCTTCCAACAAAATAATTTCACGAGTGAGATATTTATTATGAACACAAACCGTTTTGAATTCCCTAGAGGCTTCAATTCTAGTGGGGGTGAGCTGATCGTAGTAAGTTTGAAGGATATCCTCCCCTTTCTCGGCCTCCCCTGCGAGCATGGCTTACCCTCCTTCTTGATCCTGGTCTCCGGCAGCTTTATTGACCTTGTCCTCCTTAGTGGCTTCTTTTGGTTCTTCTCTCCTTAGCTCCATCTTCAATAGCCAAGCATCAACTTCTACATCGTGGGAGGAAGCAGAAGACATGATACCTGGCTTGATAGATCTGACAGAAAAACAACACGAAACAAGAATAGAGGATTTTTCTGCGATACGGTGGTCAAATCATCTGGGTGTATATAAAGATTTTTAATCTTGGGAAACAAGTATACAGAAGGAAAATGGAGTTAGGAAGGTGCCGAGGGGCCCACTACCCACCAGGGCGCGCCAGGTGGGGTAGGCGCACCCTGGTACCTTGTGGGCACCTGGGTTGCCTTCCCGGTTATTTCTTATTTTTTTTCTAATATTCCAAAACTGACATAAAATATTTATGCGGATGTTTGGAGTCCGTTTATTAGTTTTAGTATTGTTCATTTTCAATTTTATGCATTGTACGTGGTAGAGAAGTATTATCACATACAAGTGATGATATTATATATATTCTGTGATGAACTAATGAACAATTAATAGATATTGTGAATTCCATTTTTTCTATCTGTTTTCATATTAATTTGTATCTAGTTGTTATCATCCACATATACAGAATGGAAAGCATATGCTTGTTGTGAATATTATGATTGTTGTGAATACATGGCGATCCACATCGAAATGAGTCAACAAAATAAAATGTGTCCATGACAAGCAGCCCATGCCTACAGTAGCTATTGGTTCTGCCTAAACTCACGCAGGCATTCCACCAAGCGGTCGAGACGCTCGTAGTACATCTGGAGCCCGATCTCGAGCTCCAAGTTGGCTATTTCATTGGAGATAACCAACTCAAGAATGCGATAGCCATGTTCCCTCTACTGCGCCTAGGTGGATATCTAGGCCAAGGAGGCACTCGATCCTAGCAACCAGCACGTTGGCATTGAGCGGGCCGCGGACAAGGCGGACAGTGCTATCCATGCGAACGGCGGGGCGGGCATCCAGTGCAAGTACGGCATGGACGCCCTCTGGTGCAACTACGGCGCAGACGAGCTCTACCCACTCCTGGCAAGGAATGGGGGTACTGACGATATGTGTACCCAGTTGTGCCACCCTGTCGACAGCAGGCAAGCATAGATGGATCCGCTCTTGCTGTGCAGTGCGTCATGCCTCTCACTCTGTGGCACTCCAACGATCTCGCTTGTGCGGCGAGCCGTAGCCTATCGCTGCGGACGCGCCTAGCTTTCTCTTCAGTGCACCATCGATCATGTTGTGTGGTGAGCTGCAGCCTCTCTGTGCTGACATGCCTATCTTGATCCGTGGAGCTGAAGCACCGTGCTCCAAGGGTCTGCTCAACCCTGGTGATAACACAAATCAAGGCGCGTCGTCCATCGCATTGCTGGGGAGCTCCTCGGCCTCGATGGTCCGGGCTGCCTTCTTGGTTTCCTTGTCGAGGAGGTTGACGAAAGAGGCAATGCTTTGGTGGGTTGACATGCTTGGAAAAGGTGGATGTGCTACAGGTTGCGCCTATTGCCTCGGTGTGTCATGCGCCACCTAGGAGACGCGCCTCTTCGAGTAAGTCGACGCCATCTTCGCGGGCTTCCTTGGCTTCGGCTCCAGTGTACATCGCGACACGCGATGAGTCAAACTCGACGTCGGTCGGGATGATGGCTTCGGCTCCATAAACAAGGAAGAACAGGGTGAACCCGGTCGACCTGTTCGGCGTGGTTCGAAGACTCCAGAGGACGGCTGGCGACTCATCAAGCCAACTACCGGGTGAACAGATGAGCGGCTCGACGAGCTGCGGCTTGATGCCGGATAGAATGAGGCCGTTGGCTTGCTCGACCTGCCCGTTGGACTGCAGGTGCGCAAGGGAGGTCAGGTCGAGGCGTATGCCGGAGACGGAGCAGTATTGCGCGAGCGCGCCCATGGCGAAGTTGGTTTCGTTGTCCGTGACGATGATGTTCGGCATTCCGTAGCATACTGCGATGTCTTTGATGAACCAGAAGGCTGTTGGCCCGTCCAGTTTCTTGATTGGACGTGCTTCAATCCATTTGGTGACCTTATCCACGGCCACCAGCAAATGTGTCATGCCGCCTCAGGCGGTTTTGAACGGTCACCGCAAAGGGCTAGGCGATCGGGATGGTGTGGAGTGCTGATGCCGGCTAGTGGCTGCGCTTGCTGAAGCGCTGGCATCCCTCGCACTTGAGGACGAGTGACTCGGCGTCTTGGAGGGCCGTTGGCTAGTAGAAACCATGTCGGAAAGCGTTGGCCAGCAGGGATCGTGACGTAACATGGTGCCTGCATTCGTCCTGGTGTATGTCGAGGAGGATGTCGATGCCTTGGTCCTGCTCGACGCGGCGCTGGAACACGTTGTTGGGGCTCCATTTGACGAGCTCGTTGTTGATGATGCTGTAGGCGGGCGCCCAGCGTTGCACCTGTCGGGCCTCTGTCTCGTCCATGGGGAGGACCCCACTCTCCAGGAAACTCCGAGATGGCAAGGGCCCAAGATGGAGCCATCACCACGGCGAAGACCACCCCCAGGGTGGGTTCTGGGTCGGCAGTCCCTGAGCCGCGCTGAGCAGACCCCGGGTCAGGGATGGCGGCGGCCAGGTTAAGCTTGACCTTGTATTCACGCAGGTTGGCAAATGTTTCCTTCAGCTTGTCGAGGAACATGAGGTGCTGCTTGGTCTTCACCACGATGTCGTCTACGTGGACGTGGATGTTGCCGCAGCAAGCATTTCTGCATGCAGCGCTAGAAGGTGGCGCTGGCGTTCTTCAAGCCGAACGACATGGTGATGTAGTAGTACGCCCCAAAGGGCGTGATGAAGGACGTCTTCAGGGTGACGGCCGGGTCTAGCTTTATTTGGTGGTAGCTGGAGTAAGCGTCCAGGAAGGACAGGAGTTCAAACCCGATGGTCGAGTCGATGACTTGGTCGATCCACGGAAGGGCGAACGGATCCTTGGGGCAGGCCTTGTTCAGGCTGGTGTAGTCGATACACACGTGCCATGTCTTGTTTTTCTTCAGGACGAGGACTGGGTTGGCCAGCCACTCGGGGTGGAACACTTCCATGATGAAGCCGGCCGCCAAAAGCTTGGCGACATCTTCACTGATAGTTCTTCTGTTCTCTTCGGAAAATCATCGTAGGGGTTGGTGGACAGGCTTGGCGTCCTTGCGGATGTGGAGTTTGTGCTCGGCGTACTTCCTCGGATACCCGGCATGTCCTTTGGGGTCCAGGCAAAAATATTCCGATTCTCACGGAGGAAGTCGACGAGCTCTCCTTCCTATTTGTTGTCGAGGCGGGTGCCTATGACTACGTACTTGCTGCAGCTGGTGTCTTCTGGGTTCAACTTCGCTCTCTTGGTCTCCTTGGAGGGCTTGAAGGCGGCCTCGTCAGCCGGCTCTTCGGTGGGGATTGGCGCGGCTGACGCTTCGCCGGCCAGGGCGACGATCCTGTCAAGCCGGCGCTGTTCCTCAGCTATGACCAGCGACTCGGCCAGCTTGGCGCCGTCTCGAGCGCACTCCAGGGACTTGCGATAGTCGCCGGTCATGGTGATGAGCGCACTCCAGGGACCAGCTTCATCTTCATTTAGGCGTAGTGGGGGACCGCCATGAACTTGGCGAGCGCGGGTCAGCCCAGCAGTGCGTGTTACGTGCTGGACAGGTCCACCACCTTGAACCAGATTGGTGTGGGCCAGAAGTGACTGCTGTCACTGAAAAGGACGTCGAGCCGGACCCGACCAATGGGGGAGCAGGAGAGGCCGGTAACGATGCCGTGGAAGATCATTCGGGTTGGCTCCAGGTCCTTGGCCTCGAGGCCAACCTTGGTCATGGTGTCGCGGTAGAGGATGTTGATGCTGCTACCGCCGTCGATGACGACATGGGAGAACTTGCACATGCGCCGCGGCGCGACGATGGTGGGTTGAGGACGAGAGCGTAGCCACTTGGATTTGGCATGACGGCTAAATGGTCCACCCAGGACCAGGTGACCGGGCGGTCCGACGAGTGCATGTATTCCGGCTTGGCCGGGATGATGGTGTTCACCTCCTGCCTGTGCAAATGTTCATTGCAATTGTCGTTGTTGATGCCGGTGAAGACGACGTAGGCCGCATTCTGGTCCGGGTAGGTGTCGTCGGGCATCGTGCCGCCGGCTGGAGGCGGCGGTGGAGGTGGAGGTGGTTGATCCACGCCCGGAGCCAGAGCCCGAGGGGGCGGGACGTTGCCCCTCATGATGCGCTTGGTGATGCCGCATTGCCGGAGCGTGTGCGTGGGTGGCCTCGCGCCACTATGGTGCTTGCAGGGAGCATCGAGTATCTCCTCAAAACTCTTGGTGGGCTTCCATGCCGCCTTGCCGGTCTTCCGGCACTTGGCCACCGAGTCAGTTGCGGGCTCAGCGGTCGCGATGAGTCGGTTGTTGAAACACTGAGCCGACTGATCGGCCTTGCGCTTGTGGTTCTGCTGGTTGTGCTACTGACGACTACCTTTGCCTGCCGGCTTCGGAGGGGGAACCATCTTTGCCTTACCGGCTTCATATAGCGCCACCTGGATCTTCATGGCGGAGTCGATGTTGGCGTATTTGTCCGCTGTTACCATGAGCACAGCCATGGTGGCCAGCTCGGAGCGCAAGAGCTTGTGCTTGAGGAGGGTGCCATCTCGGCACCCATTGACGACGTACTGGATTGCTTGAACCTCGTGGACGCCCTCACAACTGTTCGAGCTCGGTCCAGCGTGCGAGGTATTCGCGAACGGTTTCTGTCGGCCCCTACACGCACATGGCGAGCTGGCTGGGGTGGCCAGTGAGGGAGTCCTGGATAAGGGGGTATCCGGACAGCCGGACTATATGCTTTGGCTGGACTTTTGGACTATGAAGATACAAGATTGAATACTTCATCCCGTGTTCGGATGGGACTCTCCTTGGCGTGGAAGGCAAGCTTAGCGATTCGGATGTAGATCTCCTTCTCTGTAAACCGACTCTGTGTAACCCTATGCCCCTCTAGTGTCTATATAAACCAGAGGGTTTAGTCCGTAGGACACAACAACAATCATACCATAGGCTAGCTTCTAGGGTTTAGCCTCTCTGATCTCGTGGTCGATCAACTCTTGTAATACTCATATCATCAAGATCAATCAAGCATGAAGTAGGGTATTACCTCTATCGAGAGAGCCTGAACCTGGGTAAACATCATGTCCCCAGCCTCCTATTACCATTAGCCTTAGACGCACAGTTCGGGACCCCCTAGCCGAGAGCCGCCGATTTTGACACCGATTGGTGCTTTCATTGAGAGTTCCTCTGTGTCGTTGCAGTAAGGCTTGATGGCCCGCTTCGTTGTCAGGGACAAGATCACCTCTGAAGGAGCACTGGTCCAAGGCCAAACCCTCAATCTGGGCGGCTTCGTCATGACCGCCCGATCGGCTGTCGCGCCGACAATGACTTCTCAGGTCATCAAAATCAGCCTCCACTTCAGTTCGGAACTCGCCAAACAGATGGATCCAATGGAGCTGTCTTCCCTTAATGAGCTCTTGGATCATATCGCCGCCCTGGGCGTCACTACGGACTATGACCGGATCAGGCTTAAACCTGACCAAAGGGAGATTTATTCTCCGCCGGTCACCCACGAGATCGCAGTAGTGGAGGAGCATCATACGAATTCTCCCTCTATTTTGAGGACGAACTGTGTCCGGATTTCTGAGCTCTCTAAGCCGGACACCCGCTCGCGGGAGGACACGACCCAAACCCCGAACTTAGGATCGGGCACGGGTCAAACAAATTGGGCAGCATCCCAGAGCCCGGGCCGTTGAGCTTGGGAACTTCCTTGCCCCAAGGTCTCAGATTGGGTCAGGATTCGGATTCAAAACCACCCACCCACCCAGATTTATTCAATATTCAGCAAATGAAACAAGAGCCACAAGAGACAGTACATCATTACTGGGCCAGATTCCTCCTGGTGTTAAACAGGGTTAAGGACTGTCGCGAGGAAGACGCAATCTCCCTCTTCTGCAACAATTGCATGGACAAAGAGATCCTCAACGCTATAAGTCGCTGTGACATAGTACACTTCGCTGACTTAGCGGCCATAGTGCAGAAGTACTGCGCGATGGAAAGCGCCTGGAAAACCCAAACGAACTTCTGGGACAATCCGGCTCTCACTAAACCCTTTGTCCGATATAAAGGGCAAACTCTCGTAAGTTACCCGATTCAATTACCAAAAAACCAAAGCCTGATACAAGGCGCAGAACCGTATTGGAAGAATGGCTCAGTGGACCATGCAAAATTCACAGCACACCGGATACTACGCCAACTCATAACCTTAGGGAATGTTGGATAATCCGACAGGTAGCAAAGAGCAGCGAGGATCTCCTCTTAAACCATACAACAGAACAACAACCCGCCGGAAACAACAATACAGTATTTACAGTCTTCGAGACTTTCGCCTCAAATAATAGGCGCAAGCGAGCTCAGCGCAGCCTCATCGAAGTTTGCCACGTTGCAACAATAAACCCATGGAACGACACGGCTATAACCTAAAATGCCAGTGATGAACCTTAGTTCCGAACAGTCCGAGCACTAGACGCTTTGGTCCTTAGTCCAATCATGGACAGCTTCAGGCTGACTAAACTGCTCATGGATGGCGGAAGCGGGCTAAACCTCATCTACGAGGAAACCCTTAACAAGATGGAAATTGACAGGAGCCGCACTGAGCAAAGCAGCACAACCTTCAGGGGAATCATCCCTAGTCGGGAGGCGCGATGCGCGGGAAAAATCACACTGGATGTGGTATTCAGCACGCCGGAGAATTATAGGTCCGAGAAAATTACATTCCAAGTGGCCCCGTTCAGCAGCGGATACCACACCCTCTTGGGTTGGGATGCATTCACGAGTTTCCGGGCTATAACCCATTACAGGTACATGAAGCTCAAAATGCCTGGGCCCAATGGAATCATCACTCTAGCTAGTGATCCGGACGTCGCACTCTTCACCGAAAATAAAACCGCCGCCCTTGCCATGGAAGCATTATCAGAAGCCCTCGCGGCCGAAGAACTAACAATGCTGCGAGCAACAGTGGACAGAGACGACGTGATACTCGACAAGCGACCTAAATCCACCTCCGTCAAAACAGCGGACGAGATAGTCAAATTCCAGGTCCACCCAACGGACCCTACAAAGACAGCTTCCATTGGGACATAGTTGAACCCAACAATACACACCGCACTGCGAGGTTTCCTACGTGAGAATTGGGATATCTTCGCCTGGCACCCTTCAGACATGCCGGGCATCCCACGCAGGCTGGCCGAGCACAGCCTCAATATACTAAAAGGATACAAGCCAGTCAAGCAGACTCTTAGGCGCTTCTCAGAGCCTAAGTGGCAAGCCATGGGAGAGGAACTAGCCAAGCTACTTGAGGCCGGATTCATCATACATCAAACATCCGGATTGGCTAGCAAACTTGGTAATGGTACCAAAGAAGGACAAATCCTGGCGCTTATGTGTCGATTTCAAGGACCTCAATAAAGCTTGCCCTAAGGATCCCTTCCCCCTCCCCCGCATTGACCAAATCATTGACTCCTCCGCAGGACACGACTCATTGTGCTTCCTCGACGCATACTCCAGATACCATCAGATCAAGATGGCGGAGTCCAACCAGGCTGCAACGGCCTTCATTACAGCATACGACCCCTTCTGTTTTAACACCATGCCTTTCGGGCTCAAAAATGCCAGCGCAACCTATCAGCGCATGATTCAGACATGCATGGAAAAAGAAATCGGCAAGATAGTAGAGGCCTATGTAGACGACGTGGTCTTCAAAGCAAGACACGTTGAAACTTTAATAGATAACTTGAGGCTTACGTTCGACAACCTCCGAACATACGACATCAAGCTCAACCCAGAGAAATGTGTCTTCGGGGTACCCTCCGGGAAATTGCTCGGCTTCATCGTTTCCAATAGAGGAATTGAAGCAAATCCGGCAAAAAACCAAGCTCTGTCACAGTTGGCTATCCCAACAGACCTCAAGCAGATCTAGAAACTAAGTGGATGCGTGGCTGCCTTAAGCCGCTTTATCTCCCGCTTAGGAGAAAAGGCACTACCTCTGTATCGCCTTCTTCGACACACCAAACACTTCGAGTGGACAGATGCGGCCACGGCCGAACTGGAAGAAATAAAGGCACTCTTGGCCATAAACCCAGTCCTGACTTCACCAAACATTGGCGAACCCATGCTATTATACATAGCCGCAACAAACCAAGTTGTGAGCCCAGTGCTCCTCGTCGAACGAGAGGCAGACGGACACAAGTTCCCGCTCCAAAAGCCGGTATATTACGTGTCCACTGTCCTCACTCCATGCAAATCTCGGTACCCACACTACCAAAAGATAGCGTACGTGGTCTTCATGGCATCCCGGAAACTACGACACTACTTTCAAGAGTGTTCGATCACGGTGGCCTCCGAAGTACCACTCAATGACATAATAAATAACCGCGATGCAACAGGCTAGATTGCTAAATCTTCCATTGAGCTCCTCCCGTTCAACATAACATACAAACCATGGCGGGCCATTAACTCACAAGTACTGGCCGACTTCGTCGCCGAATGGACAGAAGCCGAACTCCCTAAAGAGTACGGCGCGTACTCCAATTGGATCATGCATTTCGACGGCTCTAAAATGCTGGCCGGATTAGGAGCGGGTGTTGTCCTGACATCCCCAACTGGAGACACGATCCAATATGTACTCCAAATATTATACACAGACTCCAACAATGCAGCCAAATACGAGGCTCTGTTGCATGGTCTTCGGATGACAGTCTCCATGGGCATCCAACGCCTCGAAGTGCGAGGGGACTCAAACGTTGCAATATCTCAGGTAAATGGAGACTTTGATGCCAAGGACCCGAAAATGGTGTACTATCACGATGCTGTCCTCAAAATGTCAGCTCGCTTCAAGGGGCTCGAATTCCACCATGTGGTGAGAGAAAATAATCAAGCGTCCGATATCCTCGCCCACATCGGCGCTAAACGCGACCCCGTCCCACCCAATATCTTCTTAGAAAGGTTGTTCAAGCCGTCCGTGGCATGGGAGGGGGAGTCCGGCACTATTTGTCCGGCTCCAAACACAACCCAAGTTTCTGAACCATCTAACGTAATCGGAGGCTCTCCCACCGAAATAACACCTTCGGCCCACGAAATAATGGTTGTCATCGCCCCATGGACCGAGCCCTTCTTGGCCTACCTAAATAGGCAAGAGCTCCCCGAGGACCAAAATAAGACACGTTGTATTGTGCGACTTTCTAAGGCCTACAAAGTTCATGAAGGACAGCTCTACAAGAAGAGCACCACCGGAGTGCTCCAACGATGCATCTCCGAAGAGGAAGGGCGGCAACTCTTAGCCAAAATCCATTCCAGACTAGGCGGGCACCACGCGGCAGCCCGAGAACTCGTAAGCAAGGCCTTTCAGATAGGTTTTTACTGGCCGACAGCCCGGGCAGACGCACAGGACCTTGTCCAACATTGCGTTGGTTGTCAACTATTTGCCAATCAGAGCGATATGCCCCCTACCGCTCTCCAAACAATCCCCATAACTTGGCCCTTCGCGGTCTAGGGGCTAGATATGGTGGGACCCATTAAAGGAGGAAGCCATAAGAAAAAATACTTATTGGTCGTGGTGGACAAGTTCACCAAATGGATAGAAGCCAAACCAGTTAAAACGGCTAAATCCGGACTAGTGATAGACTTCATATCAGGGGTTGTACACCGTTACAGTGTCCCCCACAGCATCAACACTGATAATGGTTCGAATTTTACAGCTGATGAGGTGAAAACCTGGTGCGGCAAAATGGGCATTAAGCTCGACTACACCTCTCTCTATAACCCCCAAACAAACGGTCAAGTCGAACGTGCAAATGGTCTTATTATGAGCGGCATTAAACCCAGACTAGTGTGATCCTTGAAGGAATCATACACACATTGGGTCGAGGAACTCGACTCCGTACTCTGGGGGCTGCGGACAACGCCGAATCATACCATCGGATACAGACCATTTTTTATGGTGTACGGTGCAGAAGCAGTACTGCCCTGCGACATAATCCATGACTCACCTCGCGTGCGCATGTATGAAGAGAAGGAAGCCGAGCTAGATCGGCAGGACAACTTGGATGCTTTGGAAGAGGGGCGTGATGTCGCTAAAGCCCGTTCCGCATTCTATAAGCAACAGGCTCGAAGGTATCAAAGCAAAGAAGTACGGGCCAAAACTTATAACATTGGCGAACTCGTTCTACGCCTCCCCAAGAAGAAGAAGGACAAGCTCAAACCCAAGTGGGAGGGCCCCTTCATCGTTGATAAAGTTCTCACTGGAGGATCGTACTGTCTGCGGAGTGCACCTGATAACAGACTCGAGCCGAACCCATGGAACGCGGCCAGACTCCGGAGATTCTACGCCTAGTGCCGAACTCAGTGTTCTTCTCCTTAACTTTGCCTCTTCAATTATGTTCTCTTTCTTCCTTTCTCGCCCTCTTTTTCCTTTTTAATATATAGCCTTAAAGCTGTACGGATGCCCTGATCACTCCGGCCGCACCATGCGTGCAGACTATACCTGGGGGCTTCCTATTCGGAAGCTAAATATAACTACTTTAATGGCTCCTTGCCAGCCACATATGCATTTTTCTTTCCATATGTGCCTTTTCTTCACCATTATATGCATCGATATGACTTAAGTTTTGGCCATGCTGGGTTGCCTGGCTCTTGTATTTATGCCCTATGTTCCCGTTAATTCGGCTAGGGCATAAGGGGAGCACCTCTGCGATTGTTACTACCGATTGAGCCGGATGTGTACCTCGGAGTAGGTGAAGCCAAAAGCTAGCATTCTTAAGGGAATATTCGGTCGGTGAACAAAGGATGTTCTCGTTCATTACAACGTATATACCTAGATGTTTTGTTTCCTGTACTTCTGTTCGCAGTTCGGACATGCACATCGATGCATGCGCACCCAGAGAAAGGAACCCCTAACGGGACTATTCTCTCTGGAAGATGTTTCTTACTATCAAGGTAATATAACATAAATAGTTGGGTACTTGTCTATTCAAGCACTTAATGACCCCTACGCCTGGTTTCCACGCATACCCCGGATTTTCATAACTATGCGGGTATTCGGATACACCCCGGACTGTCGGGTCCGGGGGCTGAAGCGAAAAGGTCCGCCATGACAAATGATTTTCAATCCGGCTAGGGAGTACATAAGCCCATCCAAATTACATAGTCATTTAGATTGGCTGTACTCTTCCTCTATACCATCCAACAAGCTGTCTAGCTTACAATCCTGTTGGGAATACCTTGCAGCTAACGCTACTTGGTCATATACCAGACTAACAGGTATCTCTTGTCCATCTGACCCCACCGGTCCGACTTCGGCCATATGGTTCGGGTCAGCCTTGGCGTATCGCGTCTTCACCATGGCCCAAGCTTCTCTTGCACCTTGCCGGCAAGCTGATATCTTCCATAACCGGAAGCGCCGCCGTGCTCCTTTGAGCATCTCCACAAGTTCGCTCATGCCTCCTGGCAGGGTAGCGGATGGTCACAAGGCCTGGGCAATACCCTGCATCACCTGCCAAGCTCGTTCGGGCAGCTGTGAAAGATCTCGCAGCATATCGTGTGCGGATCCACGCATCTCCTCTCCGGGACGGCCCGTCAACATACCTGCAAACACAACTCTGTTAGTTCGCTTCCTCGCCAAACTGTTCTACAGCGCGTTTGAAGCACTTACTATAAATGCCGCGTCAAAGCCTCCTATTCTCCTTCATGGAGTCCGCGAGCTGAGCCCGAACATCTTTCAACTCGACGCTCAGTCGGATATTAGTATCTTGGAGCTTATATCTCTCTTGGATAGACTGCGCCAGCACACGTTCGCCCGCCTTCACCTCGCTTCGCAGGTGCGGCTCATTATCTCCCACAGTCTTCGGATTTCCTCCGGGAGCGTGTGCCGAATCTTTCGTCATATTTGTCAAACATGCCGAACAAACAAACTGGTAGAAGAAATTATTACCAGAAGAGGCCTTTTTAGATTCCTCTTGTTCGGTAAGATTGGCCTTCATTTGGGCCTTACATTCCTGTAGCTCTTGAGACAGCTGGGCATTCTTCTCTACAAGAACCTACGCATTTAATGATCCTTAAATCAGCTGCGCCAACTGTTTCAAGTCTCGGGGGCTACTACTACACATACTTACTAAATTTTCTTACCCGTATATCCTTCACATACTCGTCCGTTGCTCTGGCAAGTCCATCTTGAGCAGCGCGGATATATGCGTGTCCGGAATTGAAGGCATTAAACGCCTCTTCGGAAAAAATACCACCACGAAGTACGGCCCATCGGCACCGGTGATTCATGGCACTCTCCACTTCAGAATTTGTGGCGGAAAGCCTATCTGTATCCTTCGCAGGAAAACAGTTCGGCGTTGTCCCCACATCAACCTCCGCCCGTGAATCCGGTTCAAGAATCTGGCTACTGAGGCGTGGCTAGTAGGATCCCCAGATATAGTCTGGCGTTTCCTGCCAGGACATAATTAAAGCCGTCACGTCTCGCCAAAAGACCAAATAACTACGGGGCAAGTTTAATGAATACCTTTGCGCCTGCCTCTCGCTCCTAACCGCCTTCCTTTTAAGCCTACCTTGTCTAGGCGCCTCCTTCTGAGAGGCCCCCGCGGGTTCCACATGGTGTCCCAACTGCCGTTTCTATAAACATACGGCATGTAAGCATAAGGTACGGCAAAAGGAAGGAATCCTTTCGGAAGGTTGTACCCCGACATTACTTACATGCGACATGGGAAGCAGTCCGGGATAATCCGCGATGATGGCCACTAAAGAGTCAACAGTACTTGCCTGGTAGAAAGTCTCGTTGACAAATTCCACTTATATGTCCGGATCTTCTTCAAGTCCGGGATCAAGAGCCCGGCCGGGATCCTCTGGCTGCGGAGAGGGGCTGTTGAACTCTTTCACGGCCTTCCTTAGTTCCTGTTTTGAAACGGCAAGGTAAATAATTGTGACAAGGAAGGTAAGAATGGACAGAGTCGAGTAAAGGATGACAGCTTACCCAGCTTCGGGGGTTATACATGGAAAACCCATCCCACGGTTTAATGCGGAGGAACTCCTCTTCTTCTCCTTTGTAGAAATCAGACAGTATCCTCGCCAAAGATGTGCCGGAGTCCGGACCTTTGCGACCGCAGCGGGAGGTATCGTCTTCTCCATTAAAGTGACACATGGGTTTTCCCCTGTATTGAAGTGGCTGCACTCCCCTTATTATGCATATTGACATAACTTCGATTATTGTCAATCCTGATTTGGCCAGGGTTTTTATCCGGCTCATCAGGTAGAGGACTTCTCTGTTATCTTCCTCCTCAGGGCTTCGAGGGCGCCAGCTTTGGCATTTCTTCAGCGGAGTATTGGAAAACTCAAGAAGGCCTGTCCAGACTGGGTCCGGAAGGGGAAGGTCATCGACATAAAACCACTGCGAGGGCCAGTCTTCGGACGCCTTCTTTGGAGTACTGGGCGGGTATCCGGTCTAGGCGATGCGCTATATTTTGGCTCCGCCCACTTGATATATATATCCCTCCTGGTTGCGGGGGACAAGGCAGAATAACCTCTTCCATAACTCGAAATGAGCTTCACTGCCCAGGAACAGCTCGTAGAGGGCAACATAACCCGTGATGTGCAGTATGGAGGCGGGGGGTAAGATTATGCAACTGGAGACCATACAACTCGAGGATCCCGCGGAGGAATATGTGGATTGGAAACCCAACGCCTCGTAGCAGATATGGGACAAGGCATACCCGCTACCCCCGAGATGGGTTAGGGAATCTCTCCACTTGCGCCCCACCATTATAGGTGGCTAGTCCGAATCGGACGGGGACCATGTATGCGGGCGGAAGGAATCCTTTGGTCTGCAACTCTATTAGGCGGCTGTGAGGGGTGGAACACTTTTCCCAATCCCGTGGTTTCGAGCTAGGGGAGCGACGGGTAGGGCTGTGGTGACCGGTCATGATGGGATTGCCTCTTTTGGACACGCTCTACGGAATGCTTGCTCGGGAGAAGGTGGTGTGATTTGGATCTGTGGATCCCTGTCTCTTCAAATAGACTGCGTGCCTACGGGATTAGGGTGGCAAATGTAAAAATGCCCCGGCCCCTCATCTTCACTCGACATGTGGAGATAGCCATTATTGAAGCACAGAAGCCGAGGAGTACAACCTTACTGGGAGGCCGGACACTGTTCGCTACAACGGGTGTGCCGGATTTGGAGAAGAACCCACCTTGCAATGCCGAAGACAATCTATGCGCTAGACTCATCGTCATTGAAGCCTGGTTCGGGGGCTACTGAGGGAGTCATGGATAAGGGGGTATCCGGACAGCCGGACTATATGCTTTGGCCGGACTGTTGGACTATGAAGATACAAAATTGAGGACTTCGTCCCGTGTCCGGATTGGACTCTCGCTGGCGTGGAAGGCAAGCTTGGCGATTCGGATGTAGATCTCCTTCTCTGCAAACCGATTCTATGTAACCCTAGCCCCCTCCGGTGTCTATATAAAACAGAGGGTTTAGTCCATAGGACACAATAACAATCATACCATAGGCTAGCTTCTAGGGTTTAGCCTCTCTGATCTCGTGGTAGATCAACTCTTGTAATACTCATATCATCCAGATCAATCAAGCAGGAAGTAGGGTATTACCTCCATCGACAGGGCCCGAACCTGGGTAAACATCGTGTCCCCAGCCTCCTGTTACCATTAGCCTTATACACACAGTTCATGACCCCCTACCCGAGATCCGCCGGTTTTAACACCGAAAACCGGGTTGCCGATAAGTCCCCGTGAAGTTGCAGACGAAGGCCTTCTCAAAATCAACCCACGTGTTGACCCTGCCCACTGGCAGACTGTTCAACCAGGTGCGGGCTGATGTTTGGAGCATGAGCAGTGCGTAGCGCACGGCGAGCCAGTGGTTGCCGCCGGTTATGCCGATGGCGGTGGTGTAGTCGGTGAGCCAGTCCTCCAGCTTCACTGTTCCGTTGTACTTGGGGGTGTTGCGAGTGAGCGTGAACCCTTTCGGAAAGGTCTCCTCCCGGATGCGCGGGCCGAAGCACGCCAGTCCGATGGTGCTGCCTTCCTCCCCCTCCAGGGAGAAAGTGAGCTGGTCGAAGCGATGGCGGGCGTCGGTGTCATCGATTGCGCATGCGCCGAGTCGGCTGGCGACCAGGCCATTGGGGGTCAGGTCGGTTGGAGCCGGACGCCGGACGGGTTGGTTGGGTCTGCGTCAATTTTCTAGATCCGGCTCGTCGCCTAAGCCGCCTGCGGCCGTCGGGGCCGGTTCACGCCGAGTCCAGGTCTGGCAGGAGTGCGCCTCGCCGGGTAGTGAGGACGCCATGTGCTGATGATCACCGGGTCCGGCAGCACGGACGGAGCCAGATCCCACCAGCTTGGTGAGAAGGTTGGGGCGGTCCTGCTGTGCATTGGCTGCATCGAGGAGGTCGCCCATCCACTTGATGCGCTCCCTCAGCTCCTCGCCTGAGAGCTGATCCAGGCCAACCGTGGTCGGCTAGGCAGCGCGCATGTTTAGGAGTCTCGTGGATGGGCTGGTTGGCACCAAAGGCGCGACCGATCGTGCCGCCTGGGCTCGCCCATCTGTGACCCGGCTTGGCTCGGCTGCGACAGGCGTGAAACCATAGGCGGCGTTGCGCTCTAGCTGGGCGGAATCCAGGCGACGCTGCATTGCGGCGAGCGTCTCTGTTAGGTCCAGCAGGCGCGGTCCTCCTCGAACCAGGCCCGGGCCTCGACGATGTTGGAGGCGTCGATGTCGGTGTCGATGGGGACGCGAAGGCTCTGCACCGTGGCGCGCAACGGGTTGGACAAGGCGGCCTGTTTTGCCGCAGCTTTGGCTTCAGTGGCCTTCCTCGTCGCGCTTGATGAAGAGGAGGCATCGGTGCTGGTGACGAAAACCTCCACGTGGATATCCATTGTCCTGGCGGGAGTGCTGCCTCCGAGGGAGAGGGGGGAGTCAGAGAAGTCGAGTACCTCGCTGGGGTACTCATTGGCTGTGGGCGCGTCGGAGATGCGCAATATGGTGAAGAAGGCGGCGAGCGCGCCGATGACGTCGTCCGCCAGCGTGACGGGCTCGTCGGAGTCGTAGAGGAGCCCCGTCTGAAGCATGCTCCCGGCCAAGACCTCGAGCTTCCCCATGGTGGGCGCCAACTGTCGTAGTGGGTGCCCGACAGATGCCATGGGATGGCTAAAGAGAGGAGGAGGCTCGAGGGCACTGGTGGGCTCCAGAAGCAGGGTTGGCATGAGCGAGCGCGGGATGCAAGACATACCCAGGTTTGGGGCTCTCCGGAGAGATATTACCCTTAGCCCTGCCGAGTGTAGTTGATGTGTGATAGTACTGAGTTTCTCCTAGAGTTGTATGGAGGAAGAAGGAACGCTGGCCAAGGCTTAGGCTGCTCCCTCTCCATGTGGATTCTACCAATCGGGTGGCTAGGTTACTGTGTGTTTCGTTCTTTCTGCATGAGAGCTCCTGGGGGGTTTTATAGGCCAAGCCCCCAAGGGTACAATTGTAATGTTACAAGGTCATAGGGCCAGGTCGTTAGCTTCTGGGGACCCGGAGCTGGGACCTACCGGGTGCCTGTGGTTTGCCGGGTTCCCCTAGGCGTGGGCCATGCATGCCTAGGTGCACTGTTCGCCGTCTTGTCGATCGTCAGGAGTGGCCGAGTTCAGTCGGGTACAATGACACTCCGTCAGGTAGCCGCTTGTTGGCGTTAGTGGTGACATCGGGGGCACTGTTACCATGCTAGGCCTAGTCAGTGAGTAGGTGAGGGGCACTGTTGCCTCGTTCCGGCTGACCAGACGCATGGGTGGGGCACTCTTGCCTCGATCATTTGGTAGATGAAGACTCGTCCCATCGTACGACCTGGATGGGATGGCAGCTGACCCATGGCTGGGATCATCTGTCTTGAGCTTGTTGTTGGGGGCTGAGTCGAGGAATCGGGCTGGGTCAGAGAGTTCGTCCGGGTCGAGGGGCTTGGCCGCGTTGAGAAACCCGACCAAGGGAGAGCCGGCTTGAGGGGCGATGCTGGCCCCGTCATTTTTGAAAAGGATCCGGGTTCCGTTGCCTGCCCGGGGTTCATCCCCCCGACAATTTTTGTTCTCTTGTCTCAACACAAACAGTTTATTAGAATGAACTATATGTCCTCCATTGCACACATCTTGATCTGGCTGAACCGTTTTTGTTGCGTTGGCTAATCGAAAATAGTTCATTCGAGTGAACCGTATGTCGTATATCACACACATCTTGATCTGGCTGACCATTTCTGTCGCGTTCCCTAATACGTCTCCAACGTATCTATAATTTATGAAGTATACACGCCATGTTTATAATATTTTTACATGATTTTGGTATGATTTGATTAGAACTAACCCGGACTGACGTTGTCTTCAGCAGAACTACCGTGGTGTTGTTTTTGTGTAGAAATAAAAGTTCTTGGAATGCGTTGAAAATCAACAAAGAATATGTTTGGAAAACATAAAAAATACTAGAACGAAAAGCTATCAGAGGGGAGTCTCGAGGCCAACACAAGGGTGGAGGGAGCGCTCCCCTATGGCGCAACCCCCTACATTGTGGACTCCCCATGGGCCCCATTGACTTGTTTTCGATGCCAAACACTGCTATAAATTGATGAAACTCCAAAACGAGACCTAGATTGGAAGTTCCGCCGCTGTAAGCCTCCAGAACCACGAGAAATCAATCTAGGCCCTCTCCAACACCCTGCCAGAGGGGGCCATCATCACTGGAGGCCATGGGGGAGGATCTCGGAGGGTCCATCATCACCATGAAGGCCAAGTACCAGAGGGAGAAGCTCTCCCCATCCAGGGGGAGGCCATGGAGGAGGAAGTACAAGGGGGAGAACCTCTCCTTCTCTCTCTCTCTGTGGCACCAGAGTGCCATCGGGAGGGGAGTCATCGCCGCGGTGATCGTATTCATCAACATCACCATCATCACCACCATCCTCATCTCTTTTACGCGGTCCACTCTCTCGCACCCTGTTGTAATCCCTACTTGAACATGGTGCTTTATGCCGCATATTATGATCCAACAATGTGTTGCCATATCCTATGATGTTTGAGTAGATTTCTTTTGTCCTTTGGGTTGATTAATGATCGTGATTGGTTTGAGTTGCATGTTCTATTATTGGTGTTGTCCTATGGTGCCCTTCGTATCTCGCAAGCGTGAGGGATCCCCACTTTAGGGTTTTGAATATGTTCATGGTTTGCTTATTGTCGATGTTGCATGAGTGACTGAACCACAAACACGGATAAGTGGGTCATGGCATATGGGAATAAAGAGGACTTGATACTTTAGTGCTATGGTTGGGTTTTACCTTAATGATCTTTAGTAGTTGCGGATGCTCGCTAGAGTTCCAATCGTAAGTGCATATGATCCAAGTAGAGAAAGTATGTTACCTTATGCCTCTACCTCATATGAAATTGCAATATTGATTACCAATCTTGTTAACAATTGCCAAGGACAATTCCAAAGACCGACCCATCATTATTCCACACTCTGTATTTATAACACTTAAGTAATATATTCTAACTTTATGATAACAACTCCTACTTCTATATTTTAACTCTCTGATATCATGCAAAGCTATCCTCTTTATACCCACAATGTAGCTTTACTTCTCGTTTCTAGTTGGAAGCAAACGTTCGGTGTATGCTGAGTCGTATCAGTGGCAGATAGGTCTTGAGAGAATATTGATCTTACCTTTAGCTCCTTGTGGGTTCAATACTCCATACTTATCACTTCCACCTTTGGAAATTGCTATGATGATTCCCTGCACTTGGGAATTATCAAGCTCTTTTCTGGCGCCGTTGCCTGTGAGCAATAGCGTGGGGTTGATATTTTCGTGTATGCTTGTTTGCTTTCTTCACTAAGTAGATTTTGCTTTCCCTTTTGCTCCTGTTGTTTTCGTTGTGGGTGAAACATTAAAAAAAATAAAACATTAAAAGACAAAAAAAGTTACTTGCCTCTTATGCCCAAAAAGTTTTTCAAAAAGAGAAGTGATTGGAAACTTATGCAATGGAGAAGTGAGGGTGGAACTTGAACACTTGTGTTCATGCTCATGGAAACAATGTAAAAAAATTCATGGAAGTTTCTCAAAAATAATTATCCCTTTGTATATACCCATTGTATTATAAAAATAATGTTCTAAGTTTTGATTTTAGGATGCCTAGATTGCTTGTTTACTATATGCACCGCAAAAACAGAAACTTTGGTTGTAGTGCGTCAATTTACATTTTTACTAGAAAGTCAAACGGTTCTAAAACTTTTGCACAGTACTTCTATACAATTTGTTTAGATTGTCCTAATTATTTAGAATTTTTGGAGTTACATAAGTATACGAAGTTTCTAGATTACTATAGACTGTCCTGTTTTTGACAGATTCTATTTTCTATGCGTTGTTCGCTTATTTTGATGAATCAATGGGTAGTATCGGGGGGTATGAACCATGGTGAAGTTGGAATACAGTAGACATAATGCTAATATAAAATTGGAATGAGTTTACAACAGTACCTAAAGGTAGTGATTTGCTTTATTATACTAACGAATCTCACAAAGTTTTTGTTAAGTTTTGTGTGGATGAAGTGTTCGAAGAATGAGGAGTTACCAATGTGATAAGAATAAATAGAGGCAAGAGTTCAAGCTTGGGAATGATCAAGGCACCCCAAGTAAATATTTCAAGGATACTAGAGTATCTAAGCTTGGGGATGCCCCGGTTGGCATCCCATCTTTCTTCTTCAACAATTATCGGTATACCTTGGTTTTTGTTTTGTTCACATGATATGTGTCCTTTGTGTTTTTCTTTTTCTTTAAGAACTATGCAAGTATGAGATATTCCTTCATTGATTTATAGAATTCTTCATGTTCTTCACTTATATCTTTTGAGTATGACCCTAGAGAATGCTCTTTGTGCTTCACTTAAATCTCTTGAGTATGGTTTTATAGAATGCTTCATGTGCTTCACTTATATATTTTTAGCTAGGATATTGTCTAATCTTTATTAATTGTAGAATCTTCCATGAAGTTCACTTATATATTTTTAGCTAGGATATTGTTTAATCTTTATTAATTGTAGAATCCTCCATGAACTTCACTTATATCTTTTGGGGTATGAATAAGACTATCATTGAAAGTGGGTTTGGAAGAGTGTCAAATTTAGGAAGTAATGATCCCACTATTTTGGAGGGTGTTGAAACTTATTGTGATATTTTGTGAAAGTGGATTGTGAGAGGTCTTGACTTTAGTTAGTAATGATTCCACTATTTCGAAAGAGGTTCCAATTGAGTATGAGAACAAAGTTGCTATCTATGATGATTATTGTAATGACAAGTATGTTATAAAGAATAATGTTAACCATGAAACTTGTCATCATGATTTTAATTTTCAATTGGATAATACCTCACATGAAAGTTATTTTGTTGAGTTTGCTCCCACTATTCTGAATGAGAAGAATTTTTCTTATGTGGAGAGTAGTAAAATTTCTATGCTTGTAGATCATGAAAATAATGCTTTAGGTGATGGTTATATTGTTGAATTCATTCATGATGCTATTGAAAATTATTATTAGGGAGGAATATATGCTTGTTGGAATTGCAGTAATATCAAGTTTCCTCTCCATGTGCTTAAAGTTTTAAAGTTATGCTTGTTTTGCCTTCCTATGCTAGTTGATTCTTTTTCCCATAAATTGTTTGCTCACAAAATCCCTATGCATAGGAAGTGTGTTAGACTTAAATGTGCTAGTCATATGCTTCATGATGCCCCCGTTATGTTTTCATTCTTATCTTTCATGTGAGCATCATTGACATCATCATGCCTAGCTAGAAAGGCATTAAAGAAAAGCGCTTGTTGGGAGACAACCCAATATTTACTCTTACTGTTTTTGTGTGTTCACATGATTAAGCTACTGTAGTAATCATGTTTTATAGCTTTTATTTCAATAAAGTGCCAAGTAAGACCTTGGTGATAGTTGATTTGAGCTTGCTGAAAAATAAAAAAATTTGCACTCATTGCCGGAATTTAAAAAAATCATAGAAGCCTGCATTTGATCTGAAATTTTTACACAAGATTGCTATAAAAATTTAGCAGGTTGTCCTAATTTTTCAGAATTTTTGGAGTGGCAGAAGTATGGTTTTTGTTCAGATCATTACAGACTGTTCTGTTTCTGGCAGATTCTGTTTTCAATGCATAGTTTGCTTGTTTTCTATTTTCTGTGGCTTATATTGCTCAATATAAATTGTAGAAATGATATGGTACAGTAGTCATTGTGTGAGAACAATTCTGAATATTGTCCTTGACAGTGCCAAAGTGAATGATTTACTCTTTATCATACTAACCCATCTCACGAAGTTCCATTAAGTTTTGTGTGACTGAAGTTCTCAAGTTTTGGGTGAGATATTGATATGAGAAGAATATGGAGTGGAAAGACCCCAATTTTGGGGATTCCCAAGGCACCCCAAGGTAATATTCAAGGAAGAGTCAAGCACCTAAGCTTGGGGATGCCCCAGAAGGCATCCCCTCTTTTCGTCTTCAAAACCATCGGTATACCTTACTCTGAGCTATATTTTTATTCATCGCATGATATGTGTTTTGCTTGGAGTGTATTTTTTTACTTGCTGTTTGAATAAAATCATTGGATATGAAATCTTTAATGAGAGAGAGTCCTCCCCTGGCTAGTTAATTATTTGACTACTCATTGTCCTTCACTTATATCTTTTTGGAGTAGTTTGTCATTTACTCACGTGCTTCACTTATATCCTATGAGTAAATGGTTGAATGAATTGAATATCATAAATATGAATTTATATATGTTTCATATGCTTATACCATGGGGAGTAATGACTTCACACATAATAAGTATGGGTGGTAAATTTATTGAAAGTTAGCAAACATAGTATTAGTCACTTGAACAATTCATGAAAGAATATTGAAGGAAGAGAGATTTCACATATAAATATGCTATCTTGGACATCCTTTGTAATTGTGAGAACTTTTTAAAAATGACATGCTAAAGAGTTGATGTTTTACAAGGAAGACAACATAATGGGTTATGTTTTCTTATATCATAATAGAAGTTATATTGTCATGGATCCTCCAACATGTCGAGTTTGCTTTTCCTTCTCATGCTAGCCAAATTCTTTGCACCAAGTAGAGATACTACTTGTGCTTCCAAACATCCCTTGAACCCAGTTTTTCCATGAGTGTCCACCATACCTACCTATGGATTGAGTAAGATCCTTCAATTAAGTTGTCATCGCTGCAAGCAATAAAAATTGCTCTCTAAATATGTATGATCTATTAGTGAGAAGTTTTCCATGACTGTTCTGTTTCTAGTAGATTCTATTTTCAATGCATAGTTTGCTTGTTTTATAGTTTCTATTGCTTATATTGCTCAATATAAATTGTAGAAATGATATGGTATAGCAGACATTGTGTGAGAACAATTATGAATATCGTCTGATACTGCCAAAGTAAATGATTTAGTCTTTATCATACTAACCTGTCTCACGAAGTTCCGTTAAGTTTTGTGTGATTGAAATTTTCAAGTTTTGGGTGAGATATCGATATGAGAAGAATAAGGAGTGGAAAGACCCTAATCTTGGGGATGCCCAAGGCACCCCAGGGTAATATTCAAGGAACACTCATGCGCCTAAGCTTGGGGATGCCACGCATCACACACACAACTATAATGTGAATCGTGTTTGATGTCTCCGCCATCGCAAATGTTTTGTACCATTTTTGACGGTTTTATTATATCATCGTTTGCGATCAATGCATCGCACACAGTTTCGTCGAAGGGTCTCTGATTGTAGTGTCGTGTTAGCAACATCCTGTAGAAGTGTCATAAACAAATTTGGGGATAGTGGAAACACTTGCCCCTAAATCACATTAGGTACTGAATTTATTAAGTCCTACTTCAATCTCTATAGTAGTATCAAAAGCATCCTCTTGCTTACTGGTAACTTACTATAGAGCTTCTTACTTTCATCATCAAGTTCACATACCTTGACTAGCTGCAACTTGTTCAACAAAGACATTATATGCTTCGTTATTAGTCACATCAAGTAATGGATACTTCATGGATCATTTTCACAAAATTTGCAATGGTATAATTTTACTCTGGCACATGGCTTGTGTTAAGCACTCCAACCTTCTCTTTGTTGCTTCTTGCCATTTTAACTTCTTCAACTAGGTTAGGCTCTGGTTTACCTGCAAACTTAGCCAAAATTAGTGTTTGGCTCTCTGCTATTTATGCCACTTGTGCTTCCATATCCTTATATCTTCCTTAAAGTACCTGCACAAAATTTGTTAGTCCAACAACCTTACTAGTCAATTGGCCAAGTAAGTTATCTTGATTCTTCAAGATATTCTTGAAGTGTTTATTTTGCTCAGTCTGACTAACAATACAACTTTTAAGAGTTTCTTCAAGAGATTTTCTATTGCTATCATTAACTCCATTAAAATTGTTGGATGCTCCTCCATTACTAGGATAAGGAAGTCTACGAGCATGGCTATTATTTTTCCAATTAGGATTGTAGATATTAAGAGAAATTAAATTTACATCACTAATTTCTTCATTAGTGATAGCATTTACGTTTATGTAGCGACCAGACCTCAAACAGTCTGATCTTTGTGCATCAGTGTCATCCCTGGATCGGTAATGCTGAGACACACAGTACTTGAAGGATTTATAACAAAGTAGTAATCACACACTTATTACATCGAATGTCTCAAAAGAGAACCTATTACAATAATATGGCTTAAGGCCATCTAAGAATGATAACAGCGGAAGGCTTGGAAGATAAAGTGAGTCCATCAACTCCAACAACATAGTTGAGTGAAAGATCACAACCTAAGTTACTCGTCGTCTGAAAAGTCTGCAACATGAGCGTTGCAGCCCGAAAATGGGTCAGCACATGGAATATGCTGGCAATGTAACACATAGTGAATAATGAACAGGTAATTGCAATCACTACATGCAATACGGCTGGTGTAAAGCTCTTATGGTTACAGTTTTGCATAATGCCAATTTTTCCCTACAACAAAGGAATAAATTTTATTTAACTATCATGGTGGTTGTTAAACATTGAGAAGGTTACTCCAACTCAATCCCAATTAAGCATCATCATTAAAACCCAACAATTTAAATAAGTAACATGATGAGATCAACATGATAATCCAAGAACCAGATACTCAAGATGTCCATAACCGGGGACACGGCTAACCATGATTAGTTTGTACACTCTGCAGAGGTTTGCGCACTTTTCCCCACAAAACTCGATGGCCTCCATTAAATTCCTCACACTACATGGTGTTTGAGAAATGGATGATTGAGACACAGTCTTTCAGAAGCATTAACTCTCTACTCCGGGTAGACAGTACCACCTACAACCCACTACATCTGCTAGTCTACC
Source organism: Triticum aestivum (assembly GCF_018294505.1). Classification (NCBI taxonomy): domain Eukaryota; kingdom Viridiplantae; phylum Streptophyta; class Magnoliopsida; order Poales; family Poaceae; genus Triticum; species Triticum aestivum. Next base: position 578,728,356 of record NC_057810.1, on the reverse strand, counting down.
TCTTCAAGAGCTCATGCAACTTAATCAACTATGCTAGAGCCCATAATAGCTTGTGGCTGCACACGGAAGTTTCTAACATGAATAATCTTATGATCCCTTTGAGCCTGGGTGGCAGTCCATAGGAAAATCACACGGTACCCCGGTGTCGGTGTCAAAACCGGCGGATCTCGGGTAGGGGGTCCCGAACTGTGCGTCTAGGCGGATGGTAACAGGAGACAAGGGACACGATGTTTTACCCAGGTTCGGGCCCTCTTGATGGAGGTAAAACCCTACGTCCTGCTTGATTGATATTGATATTGTGGATGTTTACAAGAGTGGATCTACCACGAGATCAAGGAGGCTAAACCCTAGAAGCTAGCCTATGGTATGATTGTAATGGTTGTTCTCCTACGGACTAGAGCCATCCGGTTTATATAGACACCGGAGAGGGCTAGGGTTACATAGAGTCGGTTACAATGGTAGGAGATCTACGTATCCGTATCGCCAAGCTTGCCTTCCACGCCAAGGAAAGTCCCATCCGGACACGGGACGAAGTCTTCAATCTTCTATCTTCATAGTCTTGGAGTCCGGTCGATGATGATAGTCCGGCCGATAATAGTTCGGCCGATGATGGTAGTCCGGCTATCCAGACACCCCCTAATCCGGGACTCCCTCAGTAGCCCCCGAACCAGGCTTCAATGACGATAAGTCCAGCATGTGTGTAGTCTTCGGCGTTGCAGGGCGGGTTCTCCTTCAAGTTCTACGTACCTGCCGAACAATGCCCGGCTTCCTCATCAATGTTGCGCGTCTTGGCTTCCACGCCCAATAATGGCCTTCTTCCACGCGTCGTGCGAATGTGAAAAGCCAGGGTGTCTTTTATGTTTTACCCCCTAGTTGTGCGAATAATCTGCCTATAAGGGGGGCAAGAATCCAGATCCAAATCACCATCTTCCTCCCGCAAATACTCATCGGAGCGCTTTCGACCAAGAATCCATTCCATCATGGACCGTCAACGCGGCTCCTCTTCTCGCACTCCCAACCCTTTGCCAGGAGATTGGAGGAGATGCTCTGTTCCGCACAACGAGCTGGTGAAGCTCCAAGCAGGGGGATATCTCCCTCCGGCCTTCATGGTTCCGGTTTGAGCCGGACTGGCCACCTACAAAGGTGGGAAGCAAGTGGAGGTTACCCCAAATCCCAACAAAGGGGAGCGGGTATGCTTCGTCCCCTATCTGATAAGGGGGCTCGGATTTCCTATACATCCATTCCTCCGCGGGCTCCTGGAGTTCTACGGACTCCAGCTTCAGCACCTCACGCCCGCCTCAATCCTGCATATTACGGGTTACGTAGCTCTTTGCGAGCTGTTCCTGGGCGTCGAGCCCCACTTCGCGTTGTGGAAGAGGTTGTTCTACCTTGTACCCCGCTCTCACGAGGGGTCCATATATCAAGTGGGCGGCGCCGAAATATGGCGCATTGCCGGGACCGGATATCCCTCCGGAACCCCTAAGAAGGCATCCGAAGACTGGCCTTCAGAATGGTTTTATATAGAAGACGCTCCGCTGCCGGACCCTGTTCGGATCGGCCTCACGGAGTTCAGCAATGCTCCTCTGAAGAAACGCCTTAGTTCGCGTCCGCGGAGCCCCCAACTGGAGGAAGACAAGAGCGTCCATTATTTAATGGGCCGAATAAGGTTACTGGCCCATGCCGGGTTGACCATGATTGGAGTCATGGCAACATGCATTATGCGGGGGGTGCAGCCACTACAATACAGGGGCCACCCCATGTGGAATTTCAACGGGGAGGACGATACCACCCATCATGGCCGCAAAGGGCCGGATTCGGTCGAAGACCTGGTGACGATCCTGTCCGGCCTGTATAAGGGGGAGAAGGAGGATTTCCTTCGGACGAACCCGTTAAATGGGTTCTCCATGAATAATCCCCGGCCTTGGGTAAGCGAACACTCTGCGTGCCCGACCCATGCTTTTTGAAACTTAAGTTTCTTATATTGTGTTCTTCTTTTGACGCAGGAGCTGCACCGGATCGTGGAGGACATGCTAAGTCCAGCCCCGCAACCCGAGGATCCAAAGAGATCCCGGGATCCGGCCTCTGAAGAGGATCCGGACATAATGGTGGAGCTAATCGACGGGGTGTTCCACCAGCTTAGCATGGACAATGCTTTAGTCGCCATCACGACCGACTATCCCGGACTATATCTGGCTTCCCAGGTGATTGCGACCGAAGTCCTGACACCGTCATTCCTTCCTTGCTTATTTCTAACCACCGTATACGATGGCGCCGTGCAGGAGGCGCCCCTAGAGCGAGAAGCCGAGCCAGCGGGGGCTGGCCAACAAAGGCCAGTCCGGACTAGTAGGCAGAAGAGGAGCGCGGCGCGGACTGAAACGTCGCCTTAAAGGTGTAGCTCACAATTCATTATTTAGAGCAACGTTCCTAGGAAGCGTTTGAGTGCTCATGAGTTTTGTAGGGAAAAAAGCGTCCGCCGGACTGCGGGTGTGGAGGTTGCCAATCCAACCTCTACCAGCCAGGCTCCAGCACCTGGTCTGGAGGGGGAGGCGAGCGCAAGGCGCGAGCCGGACGTTCCTCCCACGGAGGATGCCGACAGACTGTCCGCCACCAAGTCTGAGGTGGAGAGCGCCCTGAATCACAGGCGCCACCGGACAGTATTTCGTGACGCGTGCTTCTCCCCTGAGGCGTTGAATGCTTTTAACGTGGGGGACGCGCACCTTCGTGCTGCTCAAGATGGTTTTACCAGAGCCACGGAGCAGTATGTAAAAGACATACGGGTAAGAGAATTTAATAGTTGTATATGCCAGTAGCCCCCGAGACTTAAAGTAGTTATATTAACTGATTTAAGGATCATATGAAACGTAGGATCTTACCGAGAAGAATACCCAACTGTCTCAGGAGCTGCAAGAGTGCAAGGCCCAACTTGAGGCCGCACTCTCTAGCACAGGAGGAAACACAGGGACCTCTCCTGGTAACGCATTATTTTAGAAAGATAAGTAGCATTTAGCCTGTGCGCAAGTCTAAAAAATGACGTTGCAGGTGCTGCCGGACAAGAGCCGGACAGGCAAGAACTTCTGCGCCAACTAAAGGCCGGTGAGAGGGTGCTGCATAATGTGCAGCATGAAAGGAACAAGCTCCAGGATGCCCATGCCTAGCTTCGAGAAGAGCTGAAAGGCGTTCGGGCCGAGCTGTCGGGCTCCATTAAGGAGAATCAGCGGCTTCGTCGCGGCATCTATAGAAAAGAAGAGTTCGGCGAGGAAGTCAATTTGACAAAATATGTCTGCAGGTGTGCTCACAGGTCGCCCTGCGGAGGAGATGCCCGTATCAACGGGTGATCAACTTCCCGAATTGTTGCAACTGATCGAACGAGTTCGGCAGGCAATGAGCGGCGTCATCCAGGCTTTATGGCCAGCCTTCTCCTTACCCGAGGGTCTTGGGGAGCTTGCGGAGAAGCTTAAGGGAGTGCGGCAGTGCTTCCATTTATGGAAGATTTCGGCCTGCCGCCAAGGTGCCACGGAGGCCTGGGCCATGGTAAAGACGTGGTACAAGAAGGCGGATCCCAACCACATGGCCGAAGTCGGACCTGTGGGGCCCGATGGGAAGGAGATCCCTGTGAGTTTAGTATACGGCCAAGTAGAGGTGGCCGCTAAATTTTCCCAACAGGACTGTAAATTAGACAACCTGTTAGACGGGATTGAGGAAGAATACAATCAGTTGATTTGACAATGTATTATAAAATAACATGTAAAATGCCTTCTAGCCGGATTGTAGATCGTTTGCCTTTGCCGACCTTTTCGCTTCGACCTCGGGACCCTAGAGTCCGGAGTGTGTCCGAATACCTTCTCGGTTATGAAACAACCAGGGTATGCATGGAGACCAGGCATAGGGGTCATTAGTGCTTTATCAGACAAGTGCCCAACTAGTTATGTTATATTACATGGGTAGTAAGAAACATCTTCCAGGGAGAATAGTTCCGTTAAGGGTTCCTTTCCTCTAGGGGTGGCATGCCCTAAAGTGCATGTCCGGACTGCGAAAAAAAGCAGAAAAACATCTGGGGGCAGATAAATAAGTAGATAAAAAATCATCTTTTAAGTCACCGACCGAATATTCCCTTAAGAATGCTAGCTTTCGGCTTCACCCAGTCTGAGGTACACATCCGGCTGACCCGGCAGTAACAATCGCAGAGGTGCTCCCTTTAGCTCCTAGCCGAACAATCGGGAATGTAGGGGTAAGCACAGGAGCCAGGCAACCCAGCTTGGCCAAAACGTAAGTCATATCGATGCATATAATGGTGAATAAAAGGTACATGTGGATGCTTGACACATGTGTTGGGCATGAAGCCCTTATAATAAAGCTTCTGGTAAAGAAGCCCCCAGGTATAATGAGTGCGGATAGCACATCAATTGCTCGCGAATGTTACGCAAGTAGGCCCTTTAAGGCTTGGATGAATAGGGTTGAGAAGAAAAAGATAAACAAAAGGCAGCTTAAGTAAAAAAATTTGGACGGGGGGAAAGGGACGAACTCTTAGTCCGGTGCTAGGCATAGAATCTTCAGAGGCGGGATGCGTTCCATGGGTTCGGCTCGAGTCGGTTATCCGATGCATTTCGTAGACGGTACGCTCCGCCGGTCAGGACTTGATCGATGATGAAGGGGCCTTCCCATTTGGGCTTGAGCTTGTCCTTTTTCTTGTGCGGCAGGCATAGAACCAGTTCGCCAACGTTGTAAGTCTTGGCCCATACTTCTCTTCTTTGGTATCTTCGAGCCTGCTGCTGATAGAATGCGGAACGAGCCTTGGCGACGTCGTGTTCTTCCTCCAATGCGTCCAAGTTGTTCTGCCGATCCAACTCGGCTTCTCTTTCTTCGTACATGCGCACTCGAGGTGAGTCATGAATTATGTCGCAGGGCAAAACTGCTTCTGCACCGTATACCATAAAAAATGGTGTGAGTCTTGTAGTACGGTTAGGCGTTGTCCGCAGCCCCCAGAGTACGGAGTCGAGCTCCTCTACCCAGTGCGTGTCAGATTTCATAAGGGACCGCACGAGTTTGGGTTTGATGCCACTCATTATTAGACCATTTGCTCGTTCCACTTGACCGTTGGTTTGAGGATGATAGACTGATGCGTAATCGAGCTTGATGCCCATATTTCTGCACCATGATTTAACCTCATCGGCCGTGAAGTTCATGCCGTTATCGGTGATGATGCTGTGGGGGACACCATAACGGTGTACTACCCCGGATATAAAGTCTATCACTGGTCCGAACTCTGCCGTTTTAACTGGCTTGGCCTCTATCCATTTGGTGAATTTATCCACCATGACCAATAGGTATCTTTGCTTGTGGGTTCCCCCTTTAAGTGGTCCAACCATGTCAAGCCCCCAGACCGCGAACAGCCAGGTAATGGGTATAGTTTTGAGGGCGGTGGGTGGCATATGGCTCTGATTAGCAAAGAGCTGACAACCAACGCATCTTTGGACTAAGTCCTGAGCATCTGCTCGGGCCGTCGGCCGATAAAATCCTGTACGGAATGCCTTTCCTACAAGGGCCCGAGCTGCGGCGTGGTGTCCGCCTAGTCCGGCATGAATTTCAGCCAGGAGGTTTCGCCCTTCTTCTTCGGAGATACACCTTTGAAGGACTCTGGTTGTGCTTTTCTTATAAAGTTCTCCCTCATAGACCTTGTAGGCTTTAGATCGCCGGACAATGCAGCGGGCCTCATTTTGGTCTTCGAGAAGCTCCTGCCTAAGCAAGTAGGTGAGGAATGGTTCTGTCCACGGGGCAATTACTGCCATTATGTCGTGGGCTGAAGGTGTTATGTCATCGGCTGAATCGCCGGTTGGTGCGGCTTGATCCGGTTTGTTATTTTTGGACTCCTCTTCCCATAGTACGGATGGCTTGAAGAGCCGTTCCAGGAAGATGTTAGGAGGGACAGCATCGCGTTTTGCGCCGATGCATGCCAGTACATCGGCTGCTTGGTTATTATCCTGGGCTACGTGATGGAATTCAAGTCCTTCAAACCGGGCTGACATTTTTAGGACAGCGTTGCGATATGCTGCCATTTTTGGATCTTTGCCGTCAAAATCTCCATTTATTTGGGATATTGCGAGGCTTGAATCCCCGCGCACCTCTAGGCGTTGAATGCCCATGGAGATTGCCATCCGGGGACCATGTAAAAGGGCCTCGTATTCGGCTGCATTGTTGGAGTCCGTGTACATTATCTGAAGTACGTATTGGACTGTATCCCCGGTGGGGAACGTCAATACGACGCCAGCCCCCAATCCGGCTAACATTTTAGAGCCGTCGAAGTGCATAGTCCAATTGGAGTATGCGTCGTACTCTTGAGGGAGTTCGGCTTTGGTCCATTCAACGACAAAGTCAGCCAAAACTTGTGACTTTATAGCTCGCTGAGGTTTGTAAGTTATATCAAATGGTAAGAGCTCAATGGCCCATTTTGCAATCCTGCCCGTCGCGTTGCGGTTATTTATAATGTCGTTAAGTGGTACTTCAGAGGCCACTGTTATCGAACACTCTTGAAAGTCGGAGCTTCCGGGATGCCATGAACACCGCGTATGCTATCTTCTGATAGTGCGGGTAACGGGACTTGCAGGGGGTTAACACAGTGGATACGTAGTATACTGGTTTTTGAAGAGGGAATTTATGCCCTTCTGTCTCTCGTTCGACGACGAGTACCGCGCTTACAACTTGATGTGTTGCTGCGATGTATAACAACATTGGTTCGCCCAGGTTGGGCGCAGCCAGGACCGGATTTGTTGCCAATATGGCCTTTATTTCTTCGAGTCCGGCGGTGGCAGCATCCGTCCACTTGAAGTGTTCGGTGCGCCTAAGGAGGCGATAGAGGGGCAATGCCTTTTCTCCTAGACGAGAGATAAAGAGGCTTAGAGCCGCCACGCATGCAGTCAATTTTTGTATTTGCTTGAGGTCTTTTGGGATATCTAGCTGTGACAGAGCTCGGATCTTGGCTGGGTTTGCTTCAATTCCTCTACCGGATACGATGAAGACCAGCAGCTTTCCAGCTGGTATGCCAAAAACGCATTTTTCCAGATTCAGCTTGATGTCATATGCTCTGAGGTTGTCGAATGTGAGCCTCAAGTCGTCTACTAGAGTTTCGACGTGTTTAGTTTTGACGACTACGTCGTCTACGTATGCCTCTACTGTTTTGCCGATCTGGGTAGCCAGACATGTCTGAATCATGCGCTGATATGTTGCGCCGGTGTTTTTAAGTCCGAAGGGCATCGTGTTGAAGCAGAATGGTCCATATGGAGTAATGAATGCTGTTGCGGCTTGATCCGCTTCTGCCATCTTGATTTGATGATAGCCGGAGTATGCGTCCAGGAAGCACAATGAATCGTGCCCTGCAGTGGCATCGATGATTTAGTCGATGCGGGGGAGGGGGAAGGGATCCTTTGGGCAGGCTTTATTTAGGTCTTTGAAATCGACACATAGGCGCCAGGATTTGTCCTTCTTTGGTACCATTACCAGGTTTGCTAGCCAATCCGGATGTTTGATGTCTCTGATGAATCCGGCTTCCAATAGTTTGGCTAGCTCTTCTCCCATTGCCTGTCTTTTGGGTTCGGAAAATCGTCGAAGAGCCTGTTTGACTAGCTTGAATCCTTTTAGGATGTTTAGGCTGTGTTCTGCCAATCTGCGTGGGATTCCGTGCATATCCGAGGGGTGCCAGGCAAAAATGTCCCAATTTTCCCGAAGGAATTCTCGCAGTGCGGCGTCTACATCAGGGCTCAATTGTGCCCCGATGGAGGCCGTCTTTGTCGGGTCCGTTGGGTGGACCTGGAATTTTACTATTTCATCTGCTGGTTTAAAGGAGGTGGACTTGGATCTCTTATCGAGTATCACATCGTCCCTATTCACCGTAGAGCGCAGCGCGGTGAGTTCCTCTGCCACTAGGGCTTCGGATAGTGCCTCTAAGGCTAATGCGGCTGTCTTGTTTTCGGTGCGGAGTGCTATGTCCGGATCACTAACGAGAGTGATTATTCCGCCGGGCCTAGGCATTTTGAGCTTCATGTACCCGTAATGGGGTACAGCTTGAAAAATTGTGAATGCCTCTCGTCCTAATATAGCGTGATATCCGCTGTTGAACGGGGCCACTTGGAACGTGACTTCTTCGGATCTGTAATTGTCCGGCGAGCCGAATACCACATCGAGTGTGATTTTTCCTATGCAGCGCGCCTCCCGGCTAGGGATTATTCCTCTAAAGGTTGTGCTGCTTCGCTCAATGCGGCTCCAGTCTATTTCCATTTTCTGAAGGGTTTCCTCGTAGATTAGGTTTAATCCGCTGCCGCCATCCATGAGGACTTTTGTAAGTCGAAAGTCGTCCACTATTGGACTAAGTACCAGTGCGGCTGGAGCTCGGGCTGTTCGGAATTTAGGTTCGTCGCTGGCGTTGAAGGTGATGGCTGTGTCGCTCCATGGATTGGTTGTTGCTACTTGGTAGACTTCGGCGAGGTTGCGGATTGTTCGTTTCCGCATATTATTTGATGCGAAAGTCTCGAAGACTGTTGATACCGTACCGGAATTGTTGGAGTGGTTTTCCGGGGCTAGAAGCTCCTCTCCACTATTGGCCACCTGCCGTAATATCCAACATGCTCGAAGGCTATGTGTTGGGACGGCGCCTTCTGTACTGTGAATTTTACAGGGTCCGCTAAGCCATCCCTCCAGTACGGTTCCGTGCCCTTTATGGGGTTTTTGCTTTTTGGTTTTTGTATCTGGTGCCTGAGTGTAATGCACCCTTTTGTTGTGGACTAGGGTTGTATTCGGGGCCGGATTGTCCCAAAACTTATTTTCGGTTGTCCGAAAACTCTCCATCGCACAGTACTTTCGTACTATGTACACCAGGTCGGCGAAGCGTGTAATTTCACGACGGCTGACGGCGTTCAAGATTCCATCGTCCGTGCAATTATTGCAAAAAATTGAGATTGTGTTTTCCTCTCGGCAGTCCTTTATCCTGTCCATAACCAGGAGGAATCTGGCCCAGTAGTGATGTACTGTCTCAGCGGGCTCTTGCCGGATTAGAGATAGATCGCATATGTCTAGGCGGGTGGGTGGAATTAAGTCCGGAACCCTACCCATCTTAAGGCTCGAAGGCCGAGAAGTTTCCAAATTTGGAAGCTTGGATTGATGGACGTTGTCCAACGAGTCTTGTCCGATGCCTGACTTTAAGTTCAATGCTTGATCGAAGTCCGTCCCTCCGCGGGAATCTAGCATGGGGGGTTCGGGAGCCCGGACATGACTAGTTTTCAATACAGGAGAAGAGTTGCCGCATTGTTCCTCTACTACTGCAACGTGGTGGGTGACCTGGGGAGAGTTAATCTCTCTCAGATCGGTTTTAAGCCCAATCTGATTGTAGTCTATAGCGACTCCCAGGGCGGCGATGCGATCCAAGAGCTCGTTTACGGACGAGAGCTCTATTGGATCCAGCCGCTCGGCGAACTCCGAGCTGACATGAAGATTGCCTTTGACGACCTGAGAGGTCATTGTTGAAGCGGTGGCCGGACAGGCGGTCATAAGAAAACCACCTAGCCGGATAGTTTGGCCGGCGGCCAAGGCTCCTTTGGTGAAAATACCGTCCTTGAAGACGGGAGGAGGCATCCTTCCTATCGGAGACGGCATAGAGGAACTCTCAATGAAAGCACCAATGTCGGTGTCAAAACCGGCGGATCTCGGGTAGGGGGTCCCGAACTATGCGTCTAGGCGGATGGTAACAGGAGACAAGGGACACGATGTTTTACCCAGGTTCGGGCCCTCTTGATGGAGGTAAAACCCTACGTCCTGCTTGATTGATATTGATATTGTGGATGTTTACAAGAGTGGATCTACCACGAGATCAAGGAGGCTAAACCCTAGAAGCTAGCCTATGGTATGATTGTAATGGTTGTTGTCCTACGGACTAGAGCCATCCGGTTTATATAGACACCGGAGAGGGCTAGGGTTACATAGAGTCGGTTACAATGGTAGGAGATCTACGTATCCGTATCGCCAAGCTTGCCTTCCATGCCAAGGAAAGTCCCATCCGGACACGGGACGAAGTCTTCAATCTTCTATCTTCATAGTCTTAGAGTCCGGTCGATGATGATAGTCCGGCCGATAATAGTTCGGCCGATGATGGTAGTCCGGCTATCCAGACACCCCCTAATCCAGGACTCCCTCACCCGGGATTTCCAGAAAAACATACAACACTGGGTTCTCCAGGTGCCTCAATCCAGCCAGATGTGTATTAAAGTTACCACCTTAAGTTAACCATTAATTAATAAACTCACATCTGTCATGGATACACTCACCCAATCCACGTCTACTAGCCTAGGATGGCAATATAAGCAGTACGTAGAAGTAACTCCCAAAGGTTTGATAATAAACAGGACAATAGGTACTACCTCATATACTTCCCAAAACTCACACATTAATCAGATCCTAATCATGCAGGGTGTAATGAATTGATCTAATGCAATAAAACTGGGTGTAAATAGGTCTGATCAAAGTGTTACTTGCCTTGCTGGTGATCCGCAAAACCTGGAGACTCGTAGTAGCACGCTTCGCACTCCGGGTACTCTATCACAAACAAACAAGCATACAATAAGCAATCAATCTAAAGCATGGGTAAAACTCAAATAAGAGATCTAACCAGAAATTTGAACTTAAGAACTCCGCTTTGCAAAAAGAATCAAATCAAACGAAGCAACGAAACTCAAACTGCGAAAGAAACAAGATCTGATTACTAATCTGGACTGAAGTCAAGTTTTACAGTACCAAATTCTAGTTGAAGTAGCTTAAACATAAAGAGGGCTTCGAGAAAAAACTCTAGGCGCTTGAATCACCTGATTCTGACAAATGAGCGAAAAGATGAACTAAAACTAAGATTCGGGCTGAAATCGCGATCGAAAATAATCGCGGAAAAACCTTGGAAAAAGAAAACTGATGAACAGGCTAACGAACGAATGTTCGCTGTGTGCGGATAAAGAGTGAACAACATTCGTTAAAACGAACGGACGCTCGCTAAATAAATAAACCAGAAAACCGACCGATCTAATCTAAAAAAATTAGGGTTTTCTTTTAAAAAACCGAATCGGTATTTTTTTTAAACGAAGGCGGCGGCGGCGACTGCGGTTACCTCCGGCGAGGCTCTGTGTCAGGACCCCGACTCGATGCCACATCGATCTAGCATGTAACACCTCATATCACTTTGCGGCCTCGCGCACGGTATTCCCACGGGTGTCGTCTTACCTTTGCCTGGGACTGTTTGCGCCTTTTGGCACACGTATATGATAGTGTCGCTAGCATCCATATGGTAAGGAGCCCGGGCTGACATGGCTAGTCGTAAACCCAAAGTGGCACAGACTTACAGGGACAGGAATCCATGACCCAGCATCGAACGTGTCGGTCATCAGCAAGTGAATCCGGACTGTAGCACTGGGCTAGCAGGACTCCGGTAAACCGGGCTGTAGCGGGCTAACAGGACTCTGGTATCCATCGCGTGACATTTCCCCGAAGGGACAGACACAGGAACGAAGAAGGACCCATGCCGGCCAGCCTAAATGTTCCGGAGCAGTAGCAAGCTACCAAGACTCAGTGGAGACACTAGGAGACATTTCCCGGTAAGAGAGGCTACTAAGAATAAACAACTAGATAGTCAGATCCCACGCATACCAAGCATTTCAATCATACACACAATATGCTCGATATGTGCAAATACAACAAGGCATCACAACATGACTCTACAACACAAGTACTTTATTTAAAGGCTCAGGGAGCCATACATATCATACACACAAGTACGGGTCACACGACCGAGCATTCAAGTCATACAGACATACAAGCCAACAGCGGAAGTAACTTGTTTGAGTACAGACAACTAGTAAAATAAAAGAGGCTTGGGAAAGCCTGGCTATACTACGTGGTCCTTCACAAGCTCAGGATCACCACCTGGGCCTCAGTCTACTCATCGATGTCAACGTCTACGAAGAACCCATCAGAAGGGGTTGCAGCGTCTTCCGAAAAATGTAACTTAAAGCAACATGAGTACAAAGGTACTCAGCAAGACTTACATCAGATCCTACATACATGCACATTATCAAGAACGGTTGGTGGGGTTATTGCAGCAAGCCAGCTTTGACTCTTGGCTAAGCTATCCTACGAGACACCAACTTGAAATGGTTTTGCGCACACGAGTCCACTACTCACCACTTCAATACACCACCGAGGATCCACCTCCGTCATTCTACGGAAGAGCCATCCTCGGCACTCACGCTTATCTTGAGATTTTTAGTAGTATCCATTTACTTGTCTATGAACTGTATAGGCAACCAAGTAGTCCTTTACCGCGGACGCGGCTATTCGAATAGATAATGTTAACCCTGCAGGGGTGTACTTCTTCATACATGTTTCCACCACTTAGCGTCTGCACACGACATGTGCTCGGCAGACTTCAAGCGAAAGCCGACGTGGGTGTAGACCATGACCTACCTAAACACCTATGTCTCTAGTCCAGGTTTATCGCCTATCCAGGTTCCATCCGCAGGGAGTCCGGCCGAGGTTTCCACATACGGCCCCGAATGATGTGCACAGGGTTCCCGAGATACCTAATGGGTATTCGGTACACCGTGCCACGTACCTACCGCATCACAGCCCACCCCGCGGGTCAGCGCTGTCCACGGCCTCCAGTAAGCTACAAACACCAGAAACTACTTGCAACTCCTGGACAGAGGACTAGGTGAATAAGAAGTCGAGCGGGGTCATATTTCAGGGCTCAATGCATGGTAGTAGCTGAGTCTTAAATCACACATACAGATCTCAGTGCTTAAGGTCGGCTTCAATGAAACAACCCACCATGTACTCCTACATGGCCTCTCATCGATACCTTTACCAAATCGTGTTCACCAAATCACTCTTATTACCGGCATGATCATTTCACTCTAGCCCATCACCCAGATGAACCAGACCTGACACGACTCTAAGCATAGCAGGCATAGCAGGGTAGGAACAACACATACATATGGCTCAATCAACTCCTACACATGCTAGTGGGTTTCATCTAGTTACTGTGGCAATGACAGGTCATGCAGAGGAAATGGGTTCAACTACCGTAGCACACAGCAGTTTGAAACGCGTTGTCTTAATGCAGTAAAAGAGAGCAGAAGCGAGAACATGGGATTGTATCGATATGATCAAATGGTTGGTTGCTTGCCTGATGGGTCGATGCACTGATATTGTTCTTCGTTAGGGTAATCGTGGTACTCCTCGGAGGCAGAACCTGCCGCAAAGAGCACCGATACACAAACATCACCAACAATATGCAACAATATGATGCATGCATGAGACATGGCAAAATGAGTGTATTGGGCTAATGCAACTAAGACCAGATGGGTTTGAACTAGTTTGAACCAAAGATTCAAGTTTCAAACTCATAAATGGCCCTTTTAAGTGCTTTATCTTGTTCTGCACTAAACATCAGGTTAGCTTGCTTAAACATGCATGAAACCAGTACAGATGGATAGATTGGATTTTTCTGATCATTTTTCATATATAAAACTTTGCATTTGGAGTTACAGATTAATTTCTATGATTTTTAAAGTTTGTGGTATTTATTGGAATTTCCTGTGTAATAATAATTCCAGTAAATAAATTACTGCGTCAGCATTACGTCAGGATGACGTCAGCGGTCAACGGAACAGTCCAGGTCAACCCTGACTACTGGGTCCCGTGTGTCAGTGTAATTAGTTTAACTAAATATTAATTAAAACTAATCCTGATTAGTTAACAGGGCTGGGCCCCACCTGTCATTGACCTAGGGGGGTCAAACTGGGCCCACTCGTGGTTAAACGAGGGGTCAGCGGGGTCAACTCACCGGCGTTTAGCCGCCGGCGAGGCCGAACGCGGCGGCGAGAGTGGTTTTGTGCATTCCGGCGACCAAAAGAGCCGCGAAGGGCATGACGTGTAGCTGGGAGCAAGCCGCAGCTCTTGGTGGCGTTGGTTGAGCTCGGGGTGGCCGGAAATGGCGCCAGCGACGACCTTGGTGGTCGCCGGAGTTCGGGTGATGATGAACCCAAGGCTATGGAGCACGGCGAGGCTCGTTGTGAGGTGCTACGGGTTCCTATGAGTGCGGTGAGTGCGATGGACATGGTGGTGTGGCCAGTGGGTGGCTGGAGTCACGTCGGCGACGAGCTCCGCGGTGATGCGTGTGGGTGAGCTTCATGCAGTCGCTATGGGGCTCGAGAGTGAGAAAGGAAAGGGGGGAGAGGTAGCTGGGCTCACGGCGATCTCGAGGAACCAGATGGCGCGGTCGGGGACGAGCTGGTGCGGCGGTGACATCGAAGGGGATCTCCGGCGACGGTGGAGTCGGGCGAGGTCGGTGCAGGGGCTTCGGGGCAAGCGAGCGCTCGGGGCTCGGCTAGCTCGAAGAAGAGGAGGGTGGCGGAGGTCCTGGACACAATGGCACGGCGCAAGGACGACGGAGAGCGCGACTACGGCGACGGTGCGGCTGCGGTGGCGTCAGCCATGGCGTGGGAGAGCGAGGGAGAGAGGCAGGGGGAGAATGGATGTGTCCACGGGGTTCGGGGCACGACGTGGAGCTCATCCAGGCCAGCGGAGAGGCGAGGGGAGGAAGCATGGCGGCGGGCAGCTGCGTGGCGCGCGCTGGTGCTGCCGTCGAGCACCTGCGTGCCTGCCTGGCGAAGGCAAGCAGCTCGCTGGAGCGGCTGCTGGGCTGGGCCGGCTAGGTGGGCTGGTTGGTGGGCTGCCAGGTTAGTTCCCTCTCTCTCTTTTTATTTATCTTTTTTTATTTATTTTGTAGCTTTGTGGACTTTCTAAAAATACCTAGACAACTCCAAAATTCACCAAACTGCTCATGGCCATTAACTGGAATATATCCAGCATGGAACATTTTAGTTTGGGATTATTTGAGCATTTAAAATAATTTATATAATTTTAAATGCCCAAACAGAAATACTTATGATTTAATTCAAAAACCTTAGGATGACCTAGAAAATTGAGCACCACTTTTGGCAGAGGTTTTGAACCAAGACAAAAATGATGGACATTTTAGAAGGGCATTTCAGGTTCATTGAAAATATTTTTAGTAAACCCTAGTTGGTTTCGGAGGGGGCTGGGGGTTCTGTCATCCCCATTTCAAGTTTCTGTTGAGAAAAATAGACATGATGCCACACTCTAATGCATGAACTAGCTAGGGTGTGACACTCTGGCAGGGTCCGGTGGGCGGCGCGGCGGCTCGGGTGGCGCCGGGGTGCTAGCGGCAGGCGGCGGCGGAGGTGGCCCTAGGCGGTGGCAGCAGCGGCGTGCGGCGGCGGGGAGCGGCACTTGCGGCGGGGTTTGGCGGCTCTGGTGGTGGCGGTGGAGGGCGGCGTCGGCTATATAAAAGGGGGAGGGGGCATACTTGGAAGTGGGGGCGCCGGGTCGGGGTCGGCCTCGTGCCGCGGCCGGACTCGGCGACGGCGGTGGGGAGGATTCCTCCCGCAGGGAAGGCAGCGGCGGAGCGGGCTTGGCCCGGCTCGGCTAGGCCTTCGGCCCCATCGGGCGCATGGAGATTTTTTTATAATGTCCCGCTGAAAATAAATCCTAGAAAAATAAATAAAAATATAAAAATGCCAAAACAAATTTTCATCGTGTAAATAAAATATTTAGAACAAGATGAACATTTTCTTGGCCCTAAAATGCAATTTTGAAAACATGCAATTTTTCTAATTCAAATAAAATTGCAATAAACTCCAAATAAAATAACAAATTGATTTTAATAGTTGTTCCTCTAATATTTCATTTATTTTGGATAATTCCTTTTATCTCCTCTCATTTATTTGTTTGAAATACTAGGAAATAAAAATAATCAAAACCAATTGATCCTCTTTTCAGAATTTGAGAAAAACTCAAATATGAAAATATCGAAATCCCCAACTCTCACCGTGGGTCCTTGAGTTGCGTAGAATTTCTAGGATCAAGCCAAAATGCAATAAAAATATGATATGCAATGATGATCTAATTTATAACATGCCAAATTGAAAATTTGGGATGTTACAGTTTACCTCTTATTTACATTTCATCACGGAGATAAGTTCCTCATGCTTGGTTGTCAACTCCGTGTTACTTTCTTCTATGGAATTCACATCTCTGATGGTGATTCTTTCAACATGCCATGGGGCATGGTTCTCTTGCATATCGTCTAGTAGTTTCTTGACATCTTCTATGGGCTTTCCCATGAATCTTCCTCATGTAGCTGTATCAAGCATGATTTTTGACATATGATTTAAGCCATTATAGAACATATGAAGGATTAACCATTCCTCCATTCCATGTTTGGGATAGTTTCTTATAGCTTCCTTCAGTCTATCCCACACAAGAGCTAGTGGCTCACATTCCTCCTACTTGAAACCTATAATCTGAGAACGTAATTGCATAATCTTTGCAGGTGGACAAAACTTAGATAAAAATTTCTTGCAACAATCAGCCCAAGAAGTAATACTACCTTTAGGTAGAGAAAGAAGCCATTCCTTAGCTTTTCCTCTCAAAGAGGAAGGAAATAGAGAAAATTTTAGAGCGTCGGGATCATAATCCTTTATAGGTGTCGTGTTGCACAATTAAGTGAAATTTTGTATGTGCATACTGGCATCCTCAGAAGCAGAGCCTCCAAATTGGTCATGTTGAACCATGGAAACTAAGTTTGGTTTAATCTCATACTCAACGGCTGCAACCTTAGGTCGTGCTATATGTTCACACATGAAGTTGTTGCTGGGGGTAGCAAAACTCCCAAGATTATGAGCCATAGTAATCTTTTGGTATTTCAACTGGCAAGACTTGCAACAAAAATAAAAAACTCTAAACACACAGGCTAGGAATACTAAACTCCTCCCCAGCAATGGTGCCAGAAAAAGGGCTTGATACCTCCTTTTATTTGTCCGGAGTTGGAACAAAAAAAGAGTATCCCGCACCTATTTCCCTAGAGGTGACCGTAGGTTATCGAACCCATCAGAGGAAGATTCCCTTGAAGCCATGGTATCTAGCAAGCTTTTTTCAAAGTGTGAAATCCAGCTTTTGTCCGGATCAGCAAGCAAATAGTGATTTAAAACACTTAAAATAAAAAGAGGTACATGTATGAGGTCTTATGCTTACAGCCTTGTATTTGTGCTAGGATCAAATAGGATATTAATTTGTCTGTTGTAAGTCACCCAGCGAGATGTGCTTGTTATAGATCGAAGTGGGGGATGTGTCCAAATAACATCTTGATTTGCATGAGTCTTGCAAAGAGAACCAGTTGCCCTACCGCAAGCCCTATCTGTCACGCGGGTTGCCTCGATAATTAAGATAATGAAATCAGACAAGATATTTGGTCGTTTAATGACTACACCTCATTTATCCCCAAGGATATGATCCACGTTACCCTACTAAACCTTACTATCATCAGTGTTTGGTATAACAACTCATGGTCTCCTTGCTCCTAGCCTCACCGATGCTCGATCTCCATGATCCTCGGTACCTACAGGGATGAAGATCGCGGACAAGACAAGAGACATCTCCACAAAACAATTTTATTTCACACAAACGGGATGTTATGTCAAGTCTTCCATTGATCGCCTCAACAAATACCTTGGGTTGCAAGGCTCATGCCTCAACTCATACCTTACCGAACTACTCGCGCATGGAGATCAGATCGCAGGAAGAAAACATTGAATAACACATCTTGATATTGATTGATTGCAATATGTGTTACAATGGATGCCTTGTACGATGCATGATTACAAGTATGAACTAGATGAGAGAGCACTATGGTGGTGGTGGAGATGGCTATGGAGGTGGAGATGGCGGTGGCTAGAGTTTGTGGATGAAGATGATGATGAAGAGGTTATGGCTTATGTGCTCGTAATCTCGTTGACATTTCGACGGGGTCTCTTTAATAGTTCAGGTGGACGATCTGCCACGCAATACATGCCAAACGAGGGCTCATAAGGGTGTCGGCGCCCATATGGAATGTCGCATTTTTATCTTTCTTTGCGCAGACGGCTCATGTTGATCCCTTCTTCCTCCATTCTCCTTCCATTCCATTTCCATATGTGATTTCTTCCCTTTTTAGCCCATTTCCTATGGAAACACATCAAAGAGAGGATTTGTGGAATCTTTTGCATTCATTAGTCATTTGTAGCAATATCAGAGCGAATATCTATTTTTAAATGAAATATCTCGGTTTAAACAAAGGTGAAATGAGTGTAAATATCACTCATCACTATGTCCATGGCTCACACTCATGTATTGAGTGAAGTTGAATATGCTGAAGCAATGAAAAGATATGATACAATTGCTTGGTTTGGCACCGGGATCACTACAAAAAAATACACTTCCGTGATGATATGTGTTTGTCACAATAGGTCGCGTTTTTTGTCATGCATGTACATCCATTACGATTTTATGACAGAATCAAGATAGTCATACCTGTGCTATCATAGAAGTGTTCCATGACATTACCAAAATTATCATCACGGAAGTGTCCACTTCCATGACGATAAATCACGCGTCACAGAAGTGCTTTCGTCAAGGGTGACCCACACGTGGCATCCACTGTAATGGAATGCCGTTAAGCTATTGGGTCGGGTTTTGGATCCGATAACCCGTTGATAGCCCCGACCAATGGGGATTTTACACATGTAAAATCATCATTGGCTGGAGGAGACACGTGTCAGGTCCGCGTTGGCACGGGTGTCACTCATCCAATGGGCGAGACGCGCCTATGATATGTTGACACGTGGACCGGCCCATCAAGTTTAAATGGGCCGGCCCAACTAAAGGCCCACAAGATTTTTCGGACCATAATGGGCAGCCCAGCTAAAGGCCCACGAGATTTTGCGGACCATAATGGGATGGCCTAGCTAAAGTCCCACAAGATTTTGTGGGCCATAATGGGTCGGCCCAGGTAAAGGCCCACAAGATTTTTGTGTGCCATAATGGGCCGGCCAGGTAACGGCCCACAAGATTCTTGCGGATCATAATGGGCCATCCCAGTGAAAGGCCCATGAGATTTCGCCGACATTAATGGGCCGGCCCAGCTGTAGGCCCACAAGGTCTTGAGGACCCTAGTAGGCCGGCCCATTAACTGGCTGCCATGTTTTGGGCCAAATGTCGGCCCATATTTGATCCGGTCCATTAATGGCCTGCCATATTCTGGGCCTAATAATGGCCCATATGAGATCCGACCCGTTAAAAGCCTACCATGTTCTGGGCCAAATTACGGCCCAGATCAGGTCTGGCCCTTTAAGAGGCTTTGGGCTCAATTATGGCCCATATCAGATTCGGCCCGTCAACTGGACGCTATGCTTTTGGGCGCACTTGCTAAAGGCCCATTTAGTAATTTGGCCTGATATTAGTTTCATCCTATTAAGGGCCCGTTTAACATTTCGGCCCTATATTAATTTCAGCATGTTAAAAGCCCGTCATATAGTTGGGCCTAACTATGGCCCGGTTTGCATTCGGCCTGCTCGCAGCTGATATCTGATTGGGCCAAACAAGGACCGAGACAATTTTGGCCTGTTAAAAGCCCGTGCTTTGATTCGCAGAATCATGGGCCGGGGTCCATTTCGGGCTGCTGCCGGCCCGTGAGCTGTTCGGCGCGTTTCAGGTCCAACCTACTTCTCAGCCTCCTAAAAGACCATTGAGTTTTCTTGCGAAAAGAGGGCCGGGGGTTACTCGGCCTATTAAAGGCCCGAATCTAATAGTGGGACAGTTTACTTTTGGCCTTTTAACGGACCAAGATGACGGGGCCCATGATGCGGATCATACATCGTGATTGCATGACGACCCGATTATGTACCGTAATTTTACGGTTTGGCCGGTTTACTGCGAAGACATGATATGTATATAGTAAAATAACTGCAGCATCATGAATAAGAAAAAACCTAGACTATACAATAAACAAATTATGGCATATTACATCCACCGGGCATCAAAATTCACCACTATGATAATAAAGCACAAGCAGACAGCAGATTACATACACTGGGCATCAAAGATCGCCACCAGTGCAAATAAACAGGCCGACAAAATAATATACAAAACCGACAGCACTTCAATAGATTTCAAGAAAGGTTAGCCCTGCTGGGGAGCTGCAGCGCAAGCAGCTGAGAAGATCATGAGATTGTGCTTGTTCAACACTTATATCTTCCTCAATCTGAAAGATAAACAAGTAGACATATGACAAGTTTTGCACCTAAAAGTATCAGTTCTGACAATTCATCACTTTTCTTACTGACGAATAAAGTGACACAATTTAAAATTGCATTAACATAATATGGTATTGTTCAGGTCAAGACAGGGTAGGAAATGACATTGTGAAGGAGTTGGCAGCTTCTCGACACCACTGGATTACAGATCAAGAACTCATAAGTATCAATGGTTAGTGTGCTGTCAATTTATCCCGTTTCAGAATGGCAAATAAAGAGACGGTTTAAATAATAGTAGAATGATATGACATTGTTCATAGTTAAGACATTGCAGAATATGACATTGTGCTGTAGTGGGTAGGTTCACCACACTACTGGATTACGGATGAAGAACAGAAGCATACATGAAGTGCAAAAGAAGATCACTTGCTCTTTATTGTTTAATTTCCATCGTATGAAGAAGGAACTTGGTTGTACAACTGAAAACTTAAATTGAGAAGGACAAACTTTTGTTTATGAACTACATAATACATTTTAAACATGCAATTTGATGCAAACACCAAAAATAAACAACTGTTACAGTCATGCCTAACCAAATATACACAACAAAGTTTGAAGGCTTGAGAACAACAAACTTACATTACTGGTGAAGAGAGGCTCTATAAAGCCCTTGTCCATGCTGATGGGGGGGGGGGGAATTCAAGAAGTTTACCACAGAATCTTCTTCATAAGAATTGCCTTTATTCTACATTTTGTTAAGAGTAAATATAGATGTGATAATATACGAAAAAATGGAGAATATTTAAGATAAGATGAAGTGTGATGCTACATAACCAAGTAGCTATAAATGTATGTGCAGCGATACAGGCAAAAGGCACAGCTAAGAGCAATGCATAGCTAAACTTCTTCAGTACCAACCTTATGGTAAGAGTAAATATAGATTTGATGTGTAGAAAATGGAGGGCAAAGGAAAAAAAGCTGCAGAGTGATGCTAGATGAACAACTACCTGTCAATATAAGTACACTGATAAAGGATAGCATGTACTTACAAGAACAATGCAGAGCTAAAAAAAATCATTGGCGATATATTCTACACTAATGTAACCATCCAAACAGATCAGATAATTTGGAGCGAACAATTGATAAGAAAGCTATCATGCATACTATTGTCACATAATGAACCAGGTATGTATGCAAGTACAGTGATACAGGACAACTGGTACTAACAAGAGCAAAGCAGCGGGCAGCATATTTGTGATATCCTGTCGTTCTTTTCAAACCAGAATTCTTCTTCGAGCAAATTTCCTGCAAAAAACATCCGTAAGGCACATGCGGAAAAGTAGAAGTTCAAATTGTCATGTGATTTCATAGACAATACCTCATCTTGACAAGGTTTTTCCATTCAATGTCTTCTAAATTTAGCACAGGAGACTTCACCAGAAATTCGTTTCTAGACTTGCCATCAAAGTGTGATTTCCTTAGGTAACACCGATACTGCTGCAATGCTTCCTTGAAAAGCACAAGCAAGCTTTGCTCGTCATGACTATCCAGATTTACCCTCGACTATTTACAACAATGTAATGCAAATCATTGATGTGTTCAATTAGCGGAAAACAGGAAAATAATAACCAAGAATAATAGCACTTACACGTACGTTGGACAGGAAGATGTGAAAATGGTGTTTGTCTTCACTATAATCTTCCGATGATGGGAATATATGCATGTAATCCCTAACAACATTGAAAGCATTGTCTTTTAAACTGGGAATAAATTGAATGGGGTTCCAATCTGCAGGAATTGGCCGTCTCTACAGTTGGGATAGGTCTTCCGCCGGTGGACTTGCTGTACTTTTTGCTGGAGTGGGATTTTTCTGTGGTACGGCTGGTGCTATGGACAATGAAATCGGTATACCTTTTGCTGGAGTGCAGGTCCTGTGTGGTGGGGCTAGTGGTGTGGCCAGTGAAGTATGGGTACAGTCTGCTAGAGTCGGTCCTACGTTTTGTGTCACTAGTTGTACATCCAATATAAGTGGGGTGCTGTATGATTTCTCCAGCACCACCATGTTTTTCAAGGACTTTGCTGGTGCTCCTTCAGGTTCGGGAATCACCCTCTTCTTTTTTGATGTCTGATGCACAAGAACAGCATTTGAGTGAAAAAACATGGTATGATGACAGATGGAATATGTATTCATAATGGATGGGCATGGCATCTCGAGTTATATGATGAGTAAACTAAGCAGATGGTTATGCAACAAAGTAGAAGAAATGCAAGACAACATATGCAAGATACGCGCAATCAATAAAACCTTGCCAAATTAGAACATGCACCTTGATGGGTGAACAGGATAGGCCATCTGCCTTTGACTCCTCGGGGTTAGAATAGTCATTAGGATGATATTTTGAACAAGAATCAACAGGTGGGGAGCATATGAGTTTCATTGCATCCAGAATGGCACTCAATGCCTTGGTGCCAATTTTGTAAGTCATTGCAGTGTACCACAGTATTCTTCTGATGCGCGGATTCTGATATTCACTATAATTGCGTATAATATCTAAGACCGGTGAAAACATAAATAGTTGTGAGATTATCTTTGTAATGCAGATAATATTCTAATATAGGGGCGCCCCTGTAAACACTTGTGTGTTATCACTGGATTCTGATGAGAGAGCTCATGTGTGCTGTAATATGGTGCGTGCATTTATATAATCGGGCACAAGTACACAAAAAAATAGGCTCCAGAAGTAAGGATAGTTGGCAGATGATAGGTTCATAATATACTGTATAGAGAGTTTATTGCCAAACCATGATAACAAGAGCACACAACAACTAGGCAGATCATAGTGTACATAACAGGGGTACACCATAACCATGATATATAAATCGGGAAAGTGGAACTGGCTTGAAAATACGGTGTTGTATTGCCGCTAGTAATTGAAAGCATATCGATCACGTACATGCCAGCTCTATCAACTATTGACTGCAGATGTCCCTGCGCCCCTTCCTGACAAGGAACATACTGTACATACTAAATACAAAATAAACAAAGAGGAACATGTTAAAGAACAGAAGATGAAGCATATTCTTGAGGTTCCGCTTCATTGCATACAATGTTGGTTGCCCACTCATGATGAATCACAACGCCCAAAGAAATGCAATTCCATGTTGTCTCTATGTGGCAATTTTGAACAAGAGTCATTAGGATCATATTCTGAACAAGAGTCAACAGGTGGGGAGCGTATGAGTTTCATTGCATCCAGAATGGCACTCAATGCCTTGGTGCCAATTTTGTAAGTCATTGCAGTGTTTAGCTTCAAGAGTGGACTGCTGCTAGTGCGACACAAAGCAGCTACACAGATCATAGTGTAGATATAACAGGAAAACCTTAAGCATCAGAGTAAAATCAGCAAAGTGGAACTTCCTAGAATATATGTGCTAGTATTGCCGGTACACCTAGAAAGGCTTCGGATACCAGCTCTCTTCAAGTGAAGGTGCGGTTCTGTTAATATCAGTCTAACTCTCAAAGGCGACACAGCTCCCCGCATTTCCTTGCTATTCTTATAGGATTCAAGTGGGCAGGCACAAATCCTATTCCTATGTTTACAAAATCCTACGAATCTAAGAGGCTCAAAGTGTCCATCACAACCGGCTGTATAGACCTCTACCATGCAAATGTCCCTGCTCATCTTCAGTACAAGGAACATAATGTACTACTATCATACTCCCTTCGTTCCAAAATATAAGTCTTGGTAGAGATTTCCACTATGGATCACATACATATGTAGCCAGACACATTTTAGAGTGTAGATTCACTCATTTTTCTCCATATGTAGTCCATGGTGGATTCTATACAAAGACTTGTATTTAGGAACGGAGAGAGTACATATTAAAGAAGAACGGAAGAGGAACATAGTAAAGAAGAGCAAGCAGATTTTGGATAATAAAAGGTTGGTTGCACAGTGCCCACACATGGTGAACCAGAGCGCATTAAGAATGCAACTCCCAGCTGTCTCTCGACCATTTCAGGTGGTTGGATGAAGATCCTACGTCTCTTAACCCTTGTTCTTCCCCGTCTCTGATTCTTCCCATACAGAACACCGCACGGGCCGCCGCCCCGCCCCACCCCCACCCGCGTGGAGTTTTCTTCATTCGGCGAGGCCCCACAACCACCCGAGCACCTTCGTTCACACCGGCGAACTCCAGCAAGCTCTGAAAAATATACTGACCCAATTTTGAAATTTAGTCTATTGTGATTTAACTAGTGTGGAATATAAAAGGGGAAAACCATAAGCATTGGGAGTATAGTGTTGAGCGTGCCATGGCGGATCTGAAGGTGCAAATCGGACAAAGGCAACTTCGCAAATAAGTCAAGAAATCAGAGCAAAGCAGTGGTGATCTATTTTCTTGCTGCGATAAATAAGTTGAGAAGATACGAAAGAGTACCGCCTCTGGTGCGGTGCCGTGTATGCATCTGCTGAGAAATTGACGGTGCTGCGGTAGCGATGGCTGTCGATGACGTGGAAGCAGATCTAGGAGGATAGACTGTGGTGGCAGGGCGCGGTGGACGAGACGGTCGTAGGAGCGTCGCCGGCAAGGTGGACGACAGCGGGGATGAAGCGAGAGGACGGGATGCAAGGATCCCGGTCCGAAGCCATGGATGAGAGAGGTCGATCTCTTGTAATGGATGGCAGCATCGGCGTATCAGCTCCAGCATGGTGGACGAGGACGGCGGTGGATGGGGTGGCGGACGGCAGCGGACGGAGGAGGGTGGGGTGGAAAGGGTATTTTGGTGCCCACGGAGTATGAATGGGGAAAAGGGAGGTAGAGAGGAAGGGGGGAACCATGTATTCAGGGCGCACTTGTCTCAAATGCGAGGAAATTTACAAACTTAGCCCGCGTTTCAAATTTCTATTACATCACAACAATATTAGTCGATTGGGGATAGGATGGTAATCTCGCATACACTGAATATTTTCTGACGAGTGTTTGTTTTTGGCGCCCACCGTGTATGAATATGAATCGGGGAGGGAGTCGATTTCGGCCGAGGACACACTGTGTTTTGGCGCCCACCATGTATGAATCCATGTGAGAGGCGGTTACGTCATGTCTGGGTGAAATTACAAACCTACCCCTATCAAAACCTATAGAAATCCAGCAAGTAGGCTTTGCGTGGCAGGCATATGCAGTAGTAATTTCCATCTCAAAGATTTTGGTTTCGGGCGGTTACTGCAACTTTCCCCGCTTCGTTCAAATTGCAGAGTGCCTTACCGTGCCAACTCAATTCGAATCCAGTTTGTATTCTATTTTTTTTCAGGCGGGATCCATTTTCAATTGGAATTACATTCTATATACATTATTTTTTATATATACTTTCAAAAGCACAACACCATTTATACATAAATATGGTTTACAAATGGCATCATCTCAGATTCATAAGGTTGTATGCATCAATTTGGATTTTCAAATATTTGAAACCACTTTATGTTGAAATCCAATGTATGCATTCCTTGCTAACTGTCTCCAATTAATGTGTGTTTCATGCGTGTTTTTTCACACACGCAACATATAGTGTAATACCGTTTAGACATTAATTGCATATAAACCATGCATTGTTTGTAATTAAAGAATCAATGGATCACCAATATTGATAAACTATATAACATTACACGTGTGCCCAAATTCAAATGAATATGCATGTTTGATACACCAATTTGCGTTATGATATTATCGATGTCGTGATCTCCAGTTTAAATATTTGAATCCCCTTTAATCCAGATATTCATCTCATATAGCTATCACTCATGCTTATATAGGACTATCTCTCTGGACCTATACGCGTTCATCGTCTCTCAGGTATCTCTCGTGCTACCTGTATATCAACAATGATCTTTTATCTTCGTAACACACTGACAGTACTCTGTCCCTCGACCTTCATCACTCTATATCTCTCTAAGTATATCTCTCTCCCTGCTATGTGTCTCTAAATATGATTCTCCATGTGGAATCTCTTTCTCTCACACAAACATAAAACTTTGTCTCCCGGGGTCTCATTTCTCTCTAATATTCCCATGTGTGCCACTCGCACACCCCTCATATAGAGATGTCTTTCGCTCCTTAGATATGAGAACCTACGACTCTTCCTCTTAAATATCTCTTTCTCACACACAAACACAAACTCTGTCTCCCAGGGTCTCATATTTCTCCATTGTTCTCTTGTATGTCGCTCACAGACACTCTCTCTCCCTAGAGATATATTGCGTTCCCTCATATGTTCTCTAGCTATCACTCTCGTTGTGAAATATCTCTCTCTCTCACAGACACAAAAGTTCGTCTCTCGGGATCTCATTTCTCTGTGCTATCTATTTCTATGTGACTCACATGCACCGTCTCTCTATCTCTCTCACACCCACACACATAACTCAGCCTTCTGATCCACTCGACTCCTATCTCTAACGCACACTAGCTAGCATCTTTATCTTTCTATTTATCTGTTTCTCCATCAACCTTCTTTCTCGCCCTCACTCTTGATTCCTATGATGCACACTACATATGTTTCTCTCTACATGTAGTCAAGTGCCCTCTCACACACATATATAACCTCACCCTCTAAACCACCCGGCGGTGATATCCAACACCCAAACTAGCGGATGTCCCTCTAGCTAGCATCTCCATCTCTGTATCTATCTGTAGTTTCGCCGTCAACATTTCTTTCTCGCACGGAGTCTTGCTTCCTATCACCCACACTATATATGTCTCTCCATACATATGCATTTATAGGTTGATCTCTTTTGCACAATCGTTGTGCCTCACTCCCTCTGCTCGCCATAGATGCATGCTCTAGCCCATGCCACTATCTCTTAAAGACAAAAACACATGCTCAATTGTCGGGCCTTCTTCCCTGCATTCTCACATGCATGCATGTTGTCATACCGATCCGTCTCTCCCATGTCGTTGATCTTATGACTTATGTCTTCTTTCTTTTATCTCGATCATGCGCGCGCGCACACACACACATCCCACATATACATGCATACCTCTCACACATGCACGTTCAAGGTCTCTATGTCTCCATACGTAGTTAATTACCCTTAATCCTAATGGCATATCAAATCGTTCTCCTCTTGTGTGCATATAACTTCTGCCTC